>NC_142030.1:83035853-83335853 GCF_982192425.1 Myodes glareolus
ATATTGAATATATCAATGGGGACTATAAATGGTTCCTGTACCACCACACAGGGCTTGAAATTTATCACATTGTCCTTATTCAATATGATTCAATGTCAGACTTGAGTTAGTCCGAATAATTAAATATGAGAAGAAGACACATGCCAATGTGTAATTGTCTACTGGGTTTTCTATTTCTCATGGAATGAGATGATAGAAAGGAAGAAAGAGGAGAACATTCTAACCAGTTACCTCTAAACCCCCAGTCTTGTAATTTACTATTTTGATATTTTAAAAAAAAGCAAACCTTTTTAGAGCCAGCAAATTAAAGTACAGTGCTATGGTAACTAATGCTATTTATATTGCTCACAAGTGGATGGATAGGACAGGTTTGACTTCTTTGGGGTGTGTTTCCATCCATCAGAAGAGGGGAAGTATGCATAAGTCTTTGCTTTTGAATGTTGGTGAGAAATAGACATTCTACATGGTGTTATTAGCATTGATTTGACTTCTTGGAGAAAATGAGAATCAGAAATACTTTAAGAATTCAATTAAGGCCAAAAATATAGCAAGGAAATGTGTTTTCGGAAACAAAATATTTTAATCTATTTTTTTTTTATTTAAAGAGCCACACAATTCTATTCTATCCCACATACCCCTCTCTCTACCCTGTTCAATATAAAATGTGCAGGTTCTGTTTCTTTACTTGTCAGGTTCCCAGAATCAAGCTGTGCTGGACACAGGAGAGCAAGACTGGAAGTGCACAGATTACTAGTGACAGCAATGGAGGACGTTTATCATTACTAACTAAACACGCTGTCATAAACATTATGGTTTCATGTGTAAAACTGTTGTGGCATTATGTGTGGAAAACAGTTTCCTTGTGGCCGTCCTCTGCCTTTGGTTCATACAGTCTTTCCACCATTCTTTCTTGATGTAACTTCTGTGATTTGGAAAGAAAGGACATGATATAGATGTGCCATTTAAGGTTGAGTGATTTTATTCTTTGCACTTTATTGGGTTTTGGTGTTAATTTCTGTCTACTGTGAATATAAGTGTCTTTTATGAGTGTCAAGCAATGTATTGATCTATGTGTATAATAATAATTCATCAAGAGTCTCTTTAATGCTATGTCCATTTTGTAAATTAAGAATAGTAAGTTTATTTAGGAGATGCATCCAAATGGGAGGTATGTTCTGGAGGAAGTTGAAAAAGTTCTGGACAGATGGATAGCAATAATCAGAATCAATGATACTTCAATAAAAATTATAACACAAAAAGAGATTAGTAAATCCTCTCTAGGACCTATAATCTGCCTAGCTAAAAGTTACTAACCACAGATACAGTTTGATTTCATCTTGCGCTGTTGGACTTAAATCCAATCAGAAAGTGATTGACTACCCACATGATACTTGTGCTATTGTTGCACCAGTACATTGGTCTTCCCAGGCCAGTGGTCGCTGTAGCTGACTGGATTCACATTGGGTGAGATCACTTTTCTCCTCTCTTAGTGTACATAACACCTGTCAATAGATAGTATTGTAATTATGGAATTTGGATGAAGAGGCTGCCTGGTGAAAACCAGCTTGACTTGTTTATTTTTTACAGCTCAGGTAGCTGATGTCTTCAGCCACAGGGTCTTAGAGTCAGGTTCTAATGAAGAGCAATCTGTCTCTATTTTACCATTGACTATAATGCTGATATGTCGTTTATTTTATTTTAAATTTACTGTAAAACTAATTCTTATAAAAATGACTATTAATATGTTGATATTTTACTCATATTTTTCTGTGTGCATTTTACATTTTATGTGAGTGGACATATTTATATACATATGTTTTTGTTGTGCCGTTGTTTTGTTTCATTTGGTTTGGGCTTAAAATAGAGTTCCTCTTTATATCCTAGGATAGCCTTGTACTCTCTTGAACTAAGCAATTCTCCTGACGCAGCTCCTGAGTTTATGAATATGAACAACCACACCTGGATGATTTGAATATGTTTTAAATGATTGACGCATTCCATAAAGAGAATTTTTTAAACAATGGTTACAAAACAGGTATAGCGTTAACAAGTTTATATGTGTTACAGAATGGAGCAATAACTGCTGTGGGATAATGCTGTTGTACACTGTAGAGATTTGTCACTCATATAAGTTTAATAGAGCACTGATTGCTCAGTAGTCAGACAGGAAGTTTAAGTATGACAATCAGTAAAACTGTGCCCAAATTTCAAAAAAATGGAATATGGATGTTGTCTTTGCTTATAGCTTTAGTTAGAAGTTGTTATAAATAATAGTCAGCAAAAAAAGCCGAACAAAGGAGATTAGATTCTGAGTTCTTGTTTTGAAAAGTAAAAAATGGAAATGTTATGGGATAATGTTCATGTACACTATAATGATTTGTCACTAATATTGTTTTAATTAAATATTGAATGGCCAGTTGCCAGTCAGAAAGTATAAGAGGTATGACAAGACTAAGAGAATCCTGGGAAGGCAGTTAGCTGGACAAAGAGGAAGAAAGATGAGAATCTTTGAATTCCTTCCAGGTTAACGTAGTTTGATGGACCAAAACCACCTAAAAAGTTTCCACGAATACACAAAAATACTTCATCCAACAAACAACAGGAAGTCATTTGGAGAGTACTATGTCCAAATTCCCAAATACTGCTTATAAATGTCTGTATTTAAAGGGGATATGATATAGAGATGAATACTTTGCATTGGTATACACCTTGGTCTATTGATACAAATTTAAGGTCAATTTTGTTATATGCATATTTCTACTCTTGTTTAAGAAATTGTGTTTGTTCAGATCATTTAATAATAATAATAATATGTATAATAATAATATGTAATATAATATATAATTAAGGAATATAAGTTAATAGATAGTCATCTATAATAGCCAAGCTTGGAGACATGTTAGTTTTTCTAGATGTACAACAATATATTTCAGATGGATAGATATACTTCAAATCTTTCAAAGACTAACAGACTATGGCATTTAAAATGTTTTAAGAACTTTGACCTATTCACGACAGGGAGACACATCTGCTCCTGGCAGCACCAACTACTTCAAGAAGATGATCGTCAGCGAAGATGTTTCTTTTTTTTTTAAAGTAATTTTATTAAATTATAAAAGTTTCCATTTACGCCCCTCTTCCCAACACCCTCCCACTCACCCCTCCCTCTCCTCCTCCCTCTTTGTCCCTATGGGCAGTCAGGGTTTCCAGCCCTGTGGGAAGTTCAAGTTCCTCCCCCCTCCCTCCAGGTCCAGGAAGGTGAGTATCCAAACAGACTGGATCCCAAAAATCCAGTATATGCAGAGGAAACTAGTCCCAGTGTCATTGTCCATGGCTTCTCAGAAAGACTCGGGGCCAGCCACATTCAGAGAATCCGGCCACATTCAGAGAATCTGGTTGGATCACGTGCTCGTTCAGTCGCAGTCCAACTGCCCTTGGTAAACTCTCATTAGATCCGACCCCTTGTATCAGTGGGTGATAGCATCCCTCGCAGTCCTTCGTCATTTTCTTCGTCATAGAATTTGTTAGTCATTTGGGCAAAAAGCCGTTCTTGCCCAGACTACTTCTTGGTATGCTTTATGAATTGGAAATGCAGGACCCACAAAAAAAATGGCTACTGAACTTGCCTAAAGATGAGGTGGTCCTTCAGAGTTTCTGTTCCATGAAAGAGTCTGCCAGACATTCTACAGAACACAGAAGAAAGTGAGTGACAAACTGCTAATGTAGGTGGAACTGTCTTTGAAATTTCCTGCTTCATGGAAAAGTCTGCTGGATACTATGGGCCTGTAGGCTGAATATTAATGCTCCAGTGTTACAGAAAAACTTTGGTTGACTGCCCAGGCAGTGATATGTCTCTGTCAATTTTAGAGTTTTGGAAGTTGCTAACAATGTACTTCCTGTTTACTTAGGTAATATTATACCCTTCTGGAGTCTTTCATGGAGTTGAAGAATAGATATAGTTTTCCTTAGTTATAATAAAAGGTAAAGTAAATAAAAATATTGTAATTGTAATTCTTGCTTGATAACTTTTTGTTCTATATAATCTTGCCATGTTAAAGTTAAAACCTTACTTTTTATTTAGACAGAAAATGTGAAGTGATGTGGATTTCCTCTCTATATGCTGTAAATACTATTGGTTAATAAAGAATCTCCTTTGGGCCTATTACAGTATGCAATCTGGCTAGGCTGGAATTCAAAGCAGATAGAGCAGGGGTTATTATGTACAGTAAAAGAGATGCCATGTAGCTGCTGGAAAAATATAAAATAACAGAAATGGATCAGTTTAAGATATAAGAGCTATCTAGAAATACGCTTAAGCCATTGGCCAATCAGTATTGTAATTAGTATATTTTCTGTGTGACTATTTTGGGTCTTGAGAGCCAGGAAATGAATGAACAGTCTCTGCCAACAAAGGAATGTGTTATGGGGAAAAAAAACCTATGATCTCCCTAAAAGAATATGAATTCTTTAAAAGTAATTAATACAATTTTATTAACAAAATGTTGATACACAGATTCTAATGGAACAAGATACTACAGATTATGATACAATATTTTAAATATGTGAATAACAATAGAATTCAAATAGTAAAGAAAATTGCATATCTTTTTGAATTTAAACATGAAGTCATCGATGTTCACAGATTTCAGTAGACATTTTTTCTCATGAAGGAAAATTGCTTACTAACCAGTCACTAGTTGTTATTCAGAAGGAAACAAATGAAAATTAATGATAATTGAAATTTAACTAAAGACAAATAGCAAAGTGGAATATTAAATTGCTATAAAACACAAAACTGCTTGAAGTTAAAAGCAGATAATAAGGCAAAACAAAAATTTTGCTATTTTCTGGTTTTGTAACATTAGAAAGAAAGATACATTACTTGGGAACTTTCAAGGCACAGCAGTGACACAAAGACAGCTCCATTTCCATTCCTGCGCATCACACATTTGCAAACAGATTCTCTATTCCCTTTTCAGAATGGTAAGAAATCCAAAGTAAAATATCACCATATAACGAAATCCTCTCTCCCATCCCTACTTAATCTCTCTCCTTGTCTCTCTTTGTCTCTGTTTCTATCTTTCTGTCTTTATCTCTTTCACCCCTTCTGTCTCGCTCTGTCTTTCTGTTACTCTGTCTCTCTCTGTCCCTCTCCCAACTACATTGGTTGCTAGGTACCAATTTATTGCCATCAGCTTCTGTCTGTAAAGATGGTAAGAGCTTCTCATCTCTCTGTTCTTAGGGTTTTCTGCAGTGATCTCTACCTTTGTTCGCTTGCTTAGTGTGAGACTCAAGCTTATCCTGTCCATTAACTTTTACTTTACCATTAGTTGTCCAGGAAACCATTTCAGTGGACAAGCTGTGCTTCTGTTGGTGGATAATCCATTTCATCCTGTGATTTCTTTCTTTAGAATTCAGCTCAATTTTTCCAAACTTGTGGAATTGATAACAAAGTGAGATACAAGCCAGTTCATAGAGCATTGTTTATGGGAGACATAAGGTTCATCACTATATATATATATATATATATATATATATATATATATATATATATATATATTATTTTCCATAAGAAACTACCTTAATAGAAGAGAATTTCTCAATAATACCAATGGCACTGAATCCCAGAACTCATTAATTCAATAAAATCCCAGTTTATGCTTTCACAAATCAATTTCTTTTTTATTCTCATTGTCTACAATTTTCTTTCATGAGATTTGCAGAAATCTTCCTTAGTGTTTAAAATGTTATATTCAGACGTTTTTTACAACTAAAAATTTATTTACTTATTTAGTACTTAATGTTGACAGCTTTAATCTTGTATATGATATCATTTAGTTGTTTTGGCCCACCTGTTCTCAAGGGTATTAAATTGGAGTCAGGTAACAGGGTAGTAATATAACATGCAGATTTATTTTTATATAGGATGGAATTTTATGTTTAGCTATTTTTCTATCTTGAGGTTTTTTTTATTTTAGTTTACAATGATTTAATGGCTCTGGGATCAGTTAAAACAAAATGGAATGGGTTTGATATTGATCATTTATGCAAAATTTATGCTCACTATGTGAAGAATTTGATCAGTCTATCATAAATTTGCCCAATACAGCATGACAAAATATCAATTAGTAATGTTATTAAATAATTACAGAAATACTCATGTTAGTGTACACAAATAGAGCTGTAACTTTAAAAATCAAGTTTTAAATTATTAAGCAATTGTCTACCTAAGCCAAAAATTTCTTCCTAAAATCATTCATCTGATACATAAGAAGAAACACCCTGAACAATTTCATTACTTGTAGCATATGTGAGAAAAAGAACTTTTGTTTCATATTTTCTTGTCCTAAATTTCATATTACATAAATATAATACATTGCATTTTAGTATGAAAATAATTAACAGGTTTTTTCATATGAAATTCTTAAAAGTTTAGGGTTGCAACAAGGAATAATTATATGTTTTCATTGTGCGAACTTTAGATGTCATTTCTGCTAATGTTTCTTACATTTAAGGGTTACCTTTTATCAGACTAAGTCAGCAAAATTGATTATTTTGTATTTGCATTTACATCGCTAATTTAAGAAGATTTAGATTTTTGAATTCATTATCTTTTATGCTTTGTTTCCTTTTATTTTAAATTTTTCATGAAATTTTGAAAAATGTTAAAAAGGAAGGAATTTAAATATCTAACCTCCCATTTTCACACATACAACACACATTAAGTTTCATGTACTATGCATATAAATACATTCTGAGGGCAAAACTATCAGTAATTGTGCGCAATGCATTAGAATTTTTATGGCCTATACAGATAGCTCAGCAATTGAGAGAACTTGCTAATCTTTAAAAAAAAAAAACAAACCTTTTATTGAGTTTTGTGGATTTCATATCATGCATTACAATCCTCCCTTATCTCCCTGTCACCTCATGTCTGCCCTTTGCCCTTGCAACCTCTCCCTGCTAAATCAAAACAAATTAAAAAGAGAAAACAAAAAACAAATGAAACAAAGAAACAAAATAAAACAAAAAGAAGATGACTCTTGGTGTGAAAGCTGTCATGTGGCAGGGGAGACTCAGAGCTGACCTGTAAGAGTTCATTATCATAAGTCCTGGTTCTGCCTCAAAGCCTCTGGCTTCTGCTTCATTCACCACCAATAATTGACTCTCACTATAGCTCCTCATGGATACCATGTTGCTGTCCTGTGTCCTGGATATCTGATGTTTGGGGTCTGAAGGTTCGTCCCCTTCTTTCAGAGGTCCCAGATATAGTTCCAAGAACACACATGGCAGTTCACAAACTTCTGAAATTCCAATTCCAGGGACTTTGATGTCATGTTTTGGCCTCTGAGGGTATCAGGAACCCACACTATGCACATACATACGTGTAGGAAAACACACATAAAGTAAAAATAGCAATTTAAAGAATTTTGCAATTCATACATGAATATAATTTTAATAACTATTCTTCGAGTATATGTCCACATCTTCTTAATAGTAGCATTAAAATTATAACCAGTTTAAATACATAGACACATAATATTATTGATAAATATTATGCATTATTATAATATTCTGAAAACAACATTTTTGTATTTTTTTTGAAAGTAATTTTATTAAATTATAAAAGATTCCATTTCCGCCCCTCCTCCCAACATCCTCCCATTCCCCCCACTCCTTCTCCTCCTCCCTCTCCATCCCTAAGAGCAGTCAGGGTTTCCTGCCCTGTGGGAAGTTCAAGTTCCTCCCCCCTCCCTCCAGGTCCAGGGAGGTGAGTGTCCAGACAGACTGAATCCCCAAAATCCAGTATATGCAGAGGAAACAAGTCCCAGTGTCATTGTCAATGGCTTTTCAGAAACACTCCGGGCCAGCCACATTCAGAGAATCCAGCCACATTCAGAGAATCTGGTTGGATCGCGTCCTCGTTCAGTCCCAGTCCAACTGGCCTTGGTAAACTCTCATTAGATCAGTCCCCTTGTATCAGTGGGTGATCACATCCCTCGCAGTCCTGATTTTCTTTTTCATTTTCTTCCTCCTTCTGCTCCTCATTTGGACCTTGGGGGGCTCAGTCCGGTGCTCCATCTGTATCGCCATCTATCAACGGATGAAGGTTCCCTCTGGTCTTGCCTTCTTTGCTCATGTTCTCTTTCCTTCTGCTTCTCGTTTGGACCTAGGGAGTTAAGTCCAGTGTTCCAATGTGGGACTCTGTCTCTATCTCCATCCATCGCCAGATGAAGGTTCTGGGACTCTTGTCTATTTCCAATCTCCAGGAGGATAGCTACATGATTTTCATCAGGTTCACCTTCTTATTTAGCTTCTCTAGGATCACGAATAATAGGCTCAAAGACCTTTAATTATGGTTAGAATCCACTTATGAGTGAATACATACCATATTCCTCTTTTTGGGTCTGGCTTACCTCACTCAGTAAAGCGTTTTCTATTTTCATCCATTTGCATGCAAAATTCAAGATGTCATTGTTTTTTACCGCTGAGGAAAACTCTAATGTGTATATGTTCCACACCTGTTTTAACCATTCTTCTATTGAGGGGCACCTAGGTTGTTTCCAGGTTCTGGCTATTACAAATAGTGCTGCTATGAACATAGTTGAACAAATGCTTTTGTAGTATGATAGGACATCTCTTGGGTATATTCCCAAGAGTGGAATTGCTGGATCCTGAGGGAGGTTGACTCCCAGTTTCCTGAGAAACCGCCACACTGATTTCCACAGTGGCTGCACAAGTTTGCCTTCCCACCAACAATGGATGAGTGTTCCCCTCACTCCAGATCCTCTCCAGCATAGGCTATCATTGGTGTTTTTGAGTTTGGCTAGTCTGACAGGTGTAAGATGATATCTCAAAGTTGTTTTGATTTGCATTTCCCTGATCGCTAAGGAGGTTGAGCATGACCTTAAGTGCCTTTTGGCCATTCGAAGTTCATCTGTTGTGAATTCTCTGTTCAGTTCAGTACACCATTTTTTAATTGGGTTAATTAGATGGTAAGCTTGTGATACTCTGAGACTCCTACTATATCCTTCTGAGTCCTAGGATTATAAGTTGTACCATCATTCAAAACTTTGGAAATGAAATTCTATAAAACATATGTTTGATATATTAGTTAAAATTGAGCTTTTGGTAAATCTGGACTCAGTCAGTAGAGTTATGTTGGAATCCATTTCTGTCCACTGTGGCATCTTCTACTGCTTTCAGAGAGCATTCTTTCTTCAGTAAAATTAAATAGTAGAACTATTATAAGTTTCCATGTCAAACAGACCTGTGGTAGTTTAAATGGAATTGATGTCCAGAAGATTACAGGGAATGGCACTATTAGAAAGTGTGGTCTTATAGGAGGAAGTGAGTCACTGGGCAGATTTTGAGATCTTCTATGTTCAAAATACTCCCAGTGTCTCAGTTCACTTCCTGTGCAAGAAACAGAAATCCAGCTCCTTCTCCAGCACTGTGTCTGCCTGCACACAGTCATGTCCTGCTATAATGACAATAGACGGAATCTCTGAACTGTAAGCCAACCAGTTAAATGTTTTTCCTTTATAAGATTTGCCATGGTGTCTTTTTACAGCAATAAAAACCCTAACAAAACAAGGTCCTATATATATATCCTTCATAATATATGATCTTTTAAAAATTAGAGGTATAATTGTCACTATAAAACAAAATATAAACACATGCCATTTTAATATAATTAGAGGATTAAGAAAAAACATGAAACAAACAATATATATTGGCAGTTACTCAGAAAGTAACAGCTTCTTTCTGCTATTATTTCTTTGGTCACAGATGGACAAAATGTTCAGAAAAGCAAACATTGGGACTGCTTTCATGAACATTTATACTCAGCATAAATTTCTTACAGATATGCTTTAAATTGAAAACTGAAAACTCTAGTCCTTCAGTATTAATAATGTTGTTATGATTATGTAGAGTTAGTTGCAAGTTTGAACTAGTCTGCTTGATTGAATGTGATATAGATTAGTAGTGGATTATCGAGCTATATATAATATCATACATTGAACTTCCACAGATTTTTTAAGACAGCTTAATGTGGTAGTTGCAAACCAAATACCACTGCAAATGTTCTCTTGCATCTGAATATGGAAAGAACTGTTTCTGTAACATTTGGAGCTCTATTGTTTAATGCAATGAGATCCTATCTTTTATCATTTGTCAGGTTAATTGTGTGGAAACCAGAAATAATGCATTCCCTTACCCAATTCAAATCTATCAGATGAATTGCTCATAACATATGTAAATCCATTAACAGTACGTACAACAGCAAGAATAGATCACACAGTCAAAAACAAGACTCACCATGAGCTCATGAATTATTCTCAGGTTAGACAAGCATTCTCATGGATCTCTGATGGACCTGGAAAAACATCATGGAATTCTCATGACTGTAAACACCTTACCAGAGATCAGGAGGAGCATCAGAACATGTCTGTGTGAACGCTGACAGACGAATAGCAGTACAAGCCTAAAAGAAACTGAAAAGCTGAAAATATCTACTCTTAATTTCATCAAGTAAGTTTTTTTTTCCCTGTTAAAAAAGGAAGTTAATTTCTGCTTTCAGGTTTTTTTCCCATGTGCCTTCTCCATCTAATAGCTGAGAAAATGCTCATCCATATAAACATATGTACCCAGGTAGCTTTATACGGACTGAGCATATTGTATTTATATATCTAGGAATGTGTGTGTGTGTGTGTGTAATAGTAAAAAAATATATTAATTTAAAAAGTAAAAAACAAAAACAAAACCAAAAGCCAATGATAGAATATTCAAGTATGCAAAAATATTTCAGAGTTTGAATTTTTCTGCATTTGAAGAACCACATAATCTGGGCGGTGGTGCTCGTCTTTAATCCCAGCACTCAGGAGGCAGAGGCAGACAGATCTTTGTGAGTTTGTGGCCAGCCTGGTCTACAAGAGCTAGCTCCAGGACAGGCTCCAAAGCTACAGAGAAAGCCTATCTCAAGTTCATGAAACCATCTTGGAATTCTGTGAACACATTTTCACTCCTTGGCCTGTAAGATAAAAAGAGATGAGAGTTCATCTCACTAATGTCGCTGAATAGCTAGTCATACTGTAATAGTTCCACTTTTTTCTTCATTCCCCTTCATTTGATTTCAGGGACTTATTGAAGATGCCAGATAAATGTCATATCCATAGCCCAAGTATTTGCTGTAAAGCTGAGAGTTTTAACTTGTCTCCTTGTATTTTGGTGAGTATGGTTCTTAAGTAGCACAGAAACTCTCCCTGAAAGCCCATTGGTACTGATTGGGTGTTTGCTTTGATTTCTTTCATATATGCATTTTTTTCCACAATTCATTCTTCTTTTTAGGCACTTACTGCATGTTAGATATTCTACCAGTATTTGGGGTATTTTTTTTTTTGCTAGTTAGGGCTCAAAACAACCTATCATTTATGTTACCTTCAATAAGTAAATAATCTGCAGAAAAGAGAGATAAGCACTGCACCCAAGGATTATAGATTGACAGCAAGGCTGCTAAATTTCAGTGTGAGTCTTAACATTATATCATATTGTTATCATAGGCTAATCCTGACAGCTGAGCTATTTCAATGCAAGAAAATCCAATGTATGAAAGGAAAGCCTGCAAAGAGAGATGGTTTTTCTCTTAAGACTTCACACACCTAGGTAGTTAAGGAAATAAAAGCTCTACATGAAATAATTTAAAAGAAACTTTTATCAGCCTCTGACATACTTGCATTTTAATACTGATGAAACAGTTTCCTAGTGTGGTTTTAGATACTTGTGAGAGAAAAGTAATTCAGTGTCAAAATATTTTAAATGGGTTAATAAAGATTACAATTATTTAATGATCTTACAAATACTAAAGTTAATATTTTAATTTCAAAAGTAAAATTGCAGTTAATTGAAGTAATCCATCACTTATTTTAACAGTACAAACTCATTTTCCATTCTTAGTGATAGTTTATTCTTTTTCTTTATTTTTAACAAATTCTTTCCATACTCTGTTCCCAGACTCTTAATCTCTCTTGTTTCTGGGGGGAAAAAAAAGAAAGAAAACCTGGAAAAGTTCCATTTACTTGTTGAGAGTAAATTTCAATATACAGAAACTTTTTCTCACTAAGAAGTAAATATCTGATGGTATACAATATCCTTATCTGGCCTTATCTAGGTTGTCTTGATCTTCAGGAGGCATGATAGGGTGCCTGGCTGCTAAGGCTTTATATCAAGGACTAAAAGAAAACACCTATTCTAAAACCTAACTGCTATAAACATCTAATATGCATGTTAATAACTTTTTTTACAGTTAAACAAACTATACCACATATATTCTTGATTCAAGCAATGGTAATTATTGTCTATTTATTGGAATCAAGCAGCCCATAGATGATTGACTAGCCATTTCTTTGAAGGTAATTATTGTCTACTTCATAGGATCTAGAAGTCCATAGATGGTAGTCTTGACATTTCTATGAAGGTTATTATTATCTGCTTAATAGTTGATAGTATGAGCATTTTTTTGAAGGATGTTTTTACAGGCTAATGGAGGTTGAATAACTTACCCTAACTGCTCAACTGAATGAACAAAAATGTGAGCACAAGCTGAGCATCAGCATTCATCTTGCTTTGCATCTGCATGTGAATGTATTAGCATCTGCTTCAAGTTCCTGCAGCCATGACTTACCTGCCTCAATGGGGCGTATCCTTGAAGCATGAACCAATACGAATCCAATCCCTCTAGTTTGTTACTTTTTTCTTCTGGTCTCATAGAAATGAGCACTTATTGATGCTTCCTTTTTAAAGGTTTGAGAAAATGAGTGATCATGGCTGAGCACTTACCAGTGAAGCACAAATACTGCACTGTTCTAAGAAGGAATATGGAGGAACCACAGTAATGCATCAGAATTAAAACTATGTTCTGTTCATTTTTATGTGTTAGCCATCTTTAAAACATATGGAACCCAATGATGAAATACTCTTCTCTAGGCCATCTACAGTCAACCAGAATTTTCAAGTCATTCCTAATATTGCTGAATTTTTATAGAAACAAGCAAACTCTTTGAACAGAATTTGTCCCTTTCCTTATATGACATTTTTAAGAAAAGACAGATAATGATTCAATATTAAATAACAGCAAAATATGTAGCATATAAAATATCTTATTATTGACAGCATAATTAGACTTTAAACCAAAAGTTATTAACCCTTATATACCAGAATCATATGATAAATTTGAGAAACTGTGATTTAAATTTTATTTATTGATTTATTCACTTGTTTATTTATTTAGTGTGTTTGTGCATGTGCATGTGTGTGCATGCATGTGCATATGTGAATTGTACATTTTCACAGGATTGTGTATTTGTTTGTGTGCTTGCCAGAGAACATATACAGATGCCATTGGAGGCCATGGGGTGATCTTGTTTGTTACTCTTACTTTGTACCAACGGGACAGAATTTATCATTGAAACTGGAGACAGAGTAGCATTCAGAAAACCCAGTGATCTTTCTGTATCCATTCCCCACAGTCCTGGGGCTAACACAGTAATGTGGGTGATAAAAATTCAAGCTTGAGCCAGGTGGTTGTGGCACACACCTTTAATCCCAGCACTCAGGAGGCAGAGGCAGGCAGATCTCTGTGAGTTCGAGACCAACCTGGTCTACAACAGCTAATTCCAGGACAGGCTCCAAACTACAGAAAAACCCTGTCTTGGAAAACCATAAAAAAAGAAAGATTCAAGCTTGGATCCATATACTTGTACAGTAAACACTCTTTACCCACTGAGCCACCTCCTCAGTCTCCTAAACTTAAAATATAGGTATCTAAGAAAACACTTGTGTTAAACTTAGGCAAAAAATTAATTAGCTTTGAAAATTTAAGTGCCATATTTGAGAGTGTGAAAGATTGATAAGTTGACTCAGTGGCTACGGACACTGGAGGATAATACATATATCAGCTCAAAAATATCATGAAAATATTTGTAATTATCACATTCTGGATAAGTAACAAAAATTGTCTCCAGTGGAGTGTCAAGGGGTTCATCAACCATAGAAAGAACAGGTTCCAATGCTGGGGAGTAGTTAGTGAACACCAAACAGATGCCATGTTGTGTTTGTGCATGTGTGTTCACTTTTTGTTTGGTTTGGTTTCATTATTTTCTTTTAATTTGCATTTTAATTTTTCGTTTTTGTTTTCTTTCTTTTACTGAGAGAAAAAGAGAGAGAGAACATGAAGATGGGAGAGAAGAGAGGTAGGGAGGGCCTGAGACAATTTGAGACGGGAAAAAAAATATAATAAAACCTATTGTATGAGAAAATTTAAAAGGAAATTAAAATGAAAAAGACAATATTATAGCAACATTAAAATAAAAAAAAAGAAATAAAAAGTCAATATTAAAGCTTTCCTTTAACCTCTATTACCTCATTTCTGGTGGAAGTTTAGCATGGGTCTTGTTAGTAGGCAGGGAATTCAGTTTGACAGTGAGAAAACTGCTTTGGTGTTGTTTAAAAAGTTATATAAATTTTATATTGTCTTTTAATATAATACTCAGCTCATTCTTATCTTAGCAGAAAAATAAATGCCTTATTACTTTTACAAATGTGAAAATGATCCCATAACTGTAAAGCTGTTTTTTAATAGCTTGATACTGCTCATCATTTTTAGCAAATTAGTTAGTCAATAATTACGGAATTACTCCCTTGTTGACCAATGTGATTTTCTGAAGAAGTAGATAGCCAACATTGTATTTTAATCTTCTCAAATTATGATGTTATGCTAGGCAGCAACCATGAGCACCTTCAGAACAAAGCTGATTTCTCCGGGAAGCTTCTAGGTCAGCTTCCATTTGAGAGAAGAAAAGCTTCTGAAAGCTCATGAGAAATAAATTATACTGATCCTAGAACCCTGGAGTAACCCTGCTAGATAGGAGTCACTGCAGATTTTTGGTTACTTCTATTTTAAATGCTTATATTTGACCCTACTCAAAGAAAACTGTTTTTGTTCACTTCCATTTAATTCATTTCAAATATACATAAAGCTTATTTTAAATTTTAAAGTGAATTTAAATCTACCATACAGAGAGATGCAGATATATCTGTGGTAAAGAGCTCTCGAAGCTATTCCAGAAGCCCTGAGTTCTGTTTCAAGAACTCATGTCAATCAGTTCACAACATCCTGTCTTTCTAGGTCCACAGAGTCCAATGCCTTCACCCATCAACTGGTACTCACATATATGACATATACTTATACAAATATATACAACACATAACTAATAGTATCTTTTGAAATGCTTTTAAACATCTACTCTAGAAATAAAACTGAAAGGTTGAGTGCTTTATACCGTATGTAAATGAAAATCTGGGTCAAGGACTGAAGCAAACAGTCTTTAAGACAGTTTGTTGTGCAGAAAGTCAACAGCTTCAACATTCATGAACACCGATATGAGAGTTTTATGAAATAGATATATATAATATCATCAACATTTCAGGGGACAAGTCAAGGATAAAATCTTTGAGCGATTTCCTCAAAACCTAATACTTAGAAAAGGCTACAATAGAAAAGATAAACCCATAGGCAGAAACCCAGTTTTCTGAGGCTTTAAAACCTATTCTGTGTGTTTGTGAAATACCAGAGACAAAGTAAGGGAATTATACCATGTAACCCTTATTTAGCTCCTATTACAAGTGATTTCTGATTTTTCTTGTAATAATGTAAACTAGCCAAACTTTTATGTCTTCAACTTCAGAAATTTTATGTGAAATTGCAATTATTAAACTTATCAGAGTACCTAAGCATATTATAGTAATTTATTATTAATAATTAAAATGTCTGGCTATTCTCATGTCTATTCATATTTTCTTTCTACATTCTAAAAGCACTCAAGCAACATAAAGCTAAAGATAGATTTTTAGACAAACAAACAAAATAAAGAAAAATAAAAACAAAAAGATTTTTTTAAAGAAAAAATATAAAGAAATATAAAAGCAAACTCATAGACCTTTGACAAATTATAACCCTGCTAAATGTGGTAAAAATGTAATTTATTGATAGTTGCAAGAAAGAAGATTTGTATAAACATTCTCGTCCTCCTAGACCGAAATAATCACACAGAACTAAACTGTTTGGCCTATTAGCTCAGGCGTCTTATTAGCTAACTCTTATATCCTAAATTAACACATATCCACTAATCTGTGTATCACCCTGAATCTGTTGCCTACCAGTAAATTTCTGTCATGTACTTCTCCTTTAGCAGCTACATGGTGTCTCTCTGATCTGTCTACTCTCTATTTATATGTCTTCCAGCCTACCTTTATTTTGCCATTCTACTGGCTGAAGCAGTTTCTTTATTAACCAATGGCAATAAAACATATTCACAGCATATTAAGGGAAATCCCACATCATTTCCTCTTTTCTGTCTAAATAAAACAGAAGGTTTTAACTTTAACATAGGAAAACTACATATAAAAATACAGTTTCCAGAAAGGCTTATAGTTACAATATTTAGTTTATTTGTATCTGGCAAAATTAAAGAAAATGCAATATCATGTATTATATCTTTGTGAGAATGAAGATTTGGATCTAATTTATCTTTTATCATAACTAAGGAAAGCTATAATTATCTGTCTTAAAGTCTTTTTTTTCCATTAGACTTGTTTATTCAAGTGTCGGAAAACACTCTTTCCACTTCCTCCCCTCCTCCCAATACCCTCCCGCTCCCCCCACTCCCTCTCCTCCTCCCTCACCATTCCCAAGAGCAGTCAGAATTTCCTGTCCTGTGGGAAATCCAAGTTCCTCCCCACTCCCTCCAGGTCCAGGAAGGTGAGCATTCAAACAGGCCAGGATCCCAAAAAGCCAGTCCATGCAGACGAAACAAGACCGAGTGCCATTGTCAATGGCTTCTCAGTCTTCATTTGGACTTTGGGGGCTCAGTCAAAGCCCCCATGTCAGCCACATTCAGAGAATCCGGTTTGATCATTTGCTCATTCAGTCCCAGTCCAGCTGGCATTGGTGAGCTCACATTCGATCAGTCCCCTTGTATCAGTGGGTGAACGCACCCTTCGCGGTCCTGACTTGCAGTACTCCAATGTGGGTCTCCGTCTCTATTTCCATCCATCTTCAGATGGAGGCACCCTCTGATTTTGCTTTATTGCTCACGATCTCCCTCCCTCTGCTTCTCATTTGGACCTAGGGAGTTAAGTCCAGTGTTCCAAAATGTGTCTCTGTCTCTATCTCCATCCATCGCCATATGAAGGTTCTGTGGTGACATGCAAAATATTCATCAGTATGGTTATGGGCCAAGGCCAGTTCAGGCACCCTCTCCTCTGCTGCCCAGGGAACAATCTGGGAACCCCTCCTTGGGCCTGGGAACCCCTCCAGAATCAAGTCTCTTACAAACCCTAAAATGGCTCCCTTAGATGAGATATAAACTTCCCTGCTCCCATAACCATCCTTCCTCCCTCCCCCCTCCCATTCCCCCAAGCCATCCCCAATACTCCCCCTTTCCTCTCTCCCTAACCATCTTCCCTTATTTCCACCCCCCACCCCCCATGCACCCATGTTTGCCTGGCAATCTTGCCTACTTCTAATATCCAGGAGGATAACTATATGATTTTCTTCAGGTTCACCTTCGTATTTAGCTTCTCTAGGATCACAAATTATAGACTCAAAGACTATGATTAGAATCCACTTATGAGTGAGTACATACCATATTCCTCTTTTTTGGGTCTGGGTTACCTTACTCAGTAAAGCATTTTCTATTTCCACCCATTTGCATGCAAAATTCAAGATGTCATTGTTTTTTACCGCTGAGTAAAACTCTAATGTGTGTATGTTCCACACCTTTTTTTAACCATTCTTCTATTGAGGGGCACCTAGATTGTTTCCATGTTCTGGCTATTACAAACAATGCAGCTATGAACATAGTTGAACAAATACTTTTGTAGTATGATAGGGAATCTCTTGGGTGTATTCCCAAGAGTGAAATTGCTGGATCCTGGGGGAGGTTGACTCCCAGTTTCCTGAGAAACCGCCACACTGATTTCCACAGTGGCTGCACAAGTTTGCATGCCCACCAACAATGGATGAGTGTTCCCCTCACTCCACATCCTCTCCATCATAGGTTATCATTGGTGTTTTTGATTTTAGCTAGTCTGACAGGTGTAAGATGATATCTCAAAGTTGTTTTGATTTGCATTTCCCTGATCGCTAAGGAGGTTGAGCATGACCTTAAGTGTCTTTTGGCCATTCGAAGTTCATCTGTTGTGAATTCTCTGTTCAGTTCAGTACCCCATTTTTTAATTGGGTTAATTAGAGATTTAGTGTCCAGTTTCTTGAGTTCTTTGTATATTTTGGAGATCAGACCTTTGTCTGATGAGGGGTTTGTGAAGATCTTCTCCCTGGCGGAAGATAGCCTTTTTGTCTTACTGACAGTGTCCTTTGCTTTACAGAAGCTTCTCAGTTTCAGTAGATCTCATTTATTCATTGATTCTTTTATTGTCTGTGCTACTGGGGTTCTACTTAGGAAGGGGCCTCCTGTGCCTATATCTTGTAAACTACTTCCCACTTTCTCTTCTATTAGGTTCAAAATGGACAGATTAATGTTGATGTCTTTAATCCATTTGGATTTGAGAAGGGGAGGTCTTTCCATTTTCTGGTATCCTCCTCAATTTCTTTCTTCAAAGACTTAAAGTTCTTGTCAAATAGGTCTTTCACTTCCTTGGTTAGAGTAACCCCAAGATATTTTATGCTATTTGTGGCTGTCGTGAAAGCTGATGTTTCTCTGATTTTCCTCTCTGCTTCTTTATCCTTTGTGTATATGAGGGCAACTGATTTTTTGGAATTGATCTTGTATCCTGCCACATTACTAAAGGTGTTTATCAGCTGTACGAGTTTTTTTGGTAGAGTTTTTAGGGTGGCTTATGTACACTATCCTATCGTCAGGAAATAACGAAAGTTTAACTTCATCCCTTCCAATTCGAATCCCCTTGATCTCCTTATGTTGTCTTATTGCTATTGCTAGAACTTCAAGCACTATATTGAAGAGGTATGGAGAGAGTGGACAGCCTTGTCGCATTCCTGATTTTAGTGGAAAGGCTTTGAGTTTCTCTCCATTCAGTTTGATGTTAGCTGTCGGCTTGCTGTATATTGCTTTTATTATATTTAGTTATGATCCTTGTATCCCCAGTCTCTCCAACACCTTTATCATAAATGGGTGTTGAATTTTGTCAAATGCTTTTTCAGCATCCAATGAAATGATCATATGGTTTTTTTCTTTCAGTTTATTTATATGCTGGATTACATTGATAGATTTGTGTATGTTGAACCAGCCCTGCATCTCTGGGATGAAGCCTACTTGATCATAATAGATAATTTTTCTAATGTGTTCTTGGATTCCATTTACCAGTATTTTATTGAGAATTTCACACCGATGTTCATGAGTGAGATTGGCCTGTAATTCACTTTCTTGGTTGTGTCTTTGTGTTGTTTTTGTATCAGGGTAACTGTAGCTTCATAAAAGGAGTTTGGCAATGACTCTTCTGTTTCTTCATTGTAGAATACATTAAGGAGTGTAGGTATTAGCTCTTCCTGGAAGTTCTGGTAGAATTCTGCATTGAAACCATCTGGTCCTGGGCTTTTCTTGGTAGGGAGATTTTTGATAACAGCTTCTTATTCTTCATGATTAACAGGTCAATTTAGATTTTTCACCTGTTCTTGGTTCAACTTTGGTATATGGTACTTATCTAAAGAAAATGTCCATTTCTTTTACATTTTCCAACTTTGTGGCATATAAACTTTCGTAGTAAAATCTAATGATTCTCTGAATTTCCTCTTTGTCTGTGGTTATGTCCCCCTTTTCATATCTGATCTTATTAACTTTCATGTTCTCTCTCGGCCGTTTGATTAGTTTGGATCGGGGTTTGTCGATCTTGTTGATTTTCTCCAAGAACCAGCTTTTTGTTTCATTGATTCTTTGGATTGTTTTCTGTGTTTCTATTTTGTTGATTTCAGCCCTCAGTTTGATTATTTCCAGTCTTCTACTCCTCCTGGGTGAATCAGCTTCTTTTTTTTCTAGATCTTTCAAGTGTGCTGTTAAGTCTCCAATGTGTGCTTTCTCTGTTTTCTTTAATTGGGCACTTAGTGCTATGAACTTTCCTCTTAGCACTACTTTCATAGTGTCCCATAGGTTTGAGTATGTTGTGTCTTTATTTTCATTAAATTCAAGGAAGACTTTAATTTCTTTCTTTATTTCTTCCTTAACCCAGGGGTGATTTAATAGTTGACAGTTAAACTTCCATGAGTTTGTTGGCTTCCTGGGGGTAGCATTGTTTTTGAATTCTAACTTTAATCCATGGTGATCTGACAAGACACAGGTGGTTACTAATATTTTTTTGTTTCTGTGGAAGTTTGGTTTGTTACCAAGTATGTAGTCAATTTTTGAGAAGGTTCCATGGGCTGCAGAGAAGGTATATTCTTTCCTATTTGGGTGAAATGTTCTATAGATATCTGTTAAGTCCATTTGATTCAATATCTCCAATAATTCTATTATTTCTCTGTTGGGTTTCTGTCTGATTGACCTGTCCATTGGTGAGAGAGGTGTGTTGAAGTCTCCTACTATTATTGTGTGTGGTTTGATGACTGCCTTGAGTTCTAGAAGAGTTTCTTTTACATAAGTGGGTGCCTTTATATTAGGGGCATAGATATTCAGGATTAAGACTTCCTTCTGATGAATTGTTCCTGTTATGAGTATGAAATGTCCATCTCTATCTCTTCTGATAAATTTTAGTTTGAAGTCAACTTTGTTAGATATTAGAATGGCCACACCTGCTTGTTTCTTAGGTCCATTTGCTTGGAAAACCTTTTCCCAGGCCTTTACTCTGAGTATATATCTGTCTTTGTGATTGATGTGTGTTTCTTTTAAACAGCAGAATGTTGGATCCTGTTTTCGTATCCAATCTCTAAGTCTGTGCCTTTTTATAGGTGAATTGAGTCCATTAATATTAAGTGATATTAATGATCAGTGGTTGTTGACTCCGGTCATTTTTTTGGGTAGTAGAGTGTGTGTGTTTTCCTTCTTTGAGTTTTGCTTGTGAAGGGTCACTAGATGTCTGAGTTATTGTAGGCAGTGTTGGAAATGTTGGATTCCTTGGGTTGTGATTTGCCTTCTAATATTTTCTGTATGGCTGGATTTGTAGCTATGTATTGTTTAAATTTTTTTTTAACCTGGAATATTTTGCTTTCTCCGTTGATAGTGAACGATAGCTTGGCTGGTTATAGTAGTCTGAGCCTGCATCCATGGTCTCTTATTTTCTGCACTACCTCTATCCAGGATCTTCTGGCTTTCATAGTTTCCATAGAGAAGTCTGGTGTAGGTCTGATAGGTTTACCTTTATAAGTTACTTGACCTTTTTCCTTTGCAGCTCTCAATATCCTTTCTTTAGTCTGAATGCTTTGTGTTTTGATTATTATATGACAAGGGGATGTTATTTTCTGATCCAGTCTATTCGGTGTTCTGTATGCTTCTTAAACCTTCATAGGAATATCGTTCTTTAGGTTTGGGAAGTTTTCTTCTATAATTTTGTTGAATATATTTTCTGGACCTTTGATCTGCAATTCTTGTCCTTCTTCTACCCCTATTGTTCTTAGATTTGGTTTTTTTATTGTGTCCCACAATTTCCGAATGTTTTGTGATGAGAATTTGTTGGATTTGCTGTTTCCTTTGGTAAGAGCGTTTAATTTCTCTATGGTGTCCTCAGAGTCTGAGATTCTTTCTTCTATCTCTTGTATTTTGTTGGTTATGCTTGTTTCTGAAGTCTCTGTTCATTTACCTAGATTTTTCATAGCCAGTCGGCCCTTGGTTTGTGATTTCTTCATTGACTCCATTTCAGTTTTCAAATCTTGAACTGTTTCCTTTACCTGCTTGATTGTTTTTTCTTGGTTTCCCAGAATTTCATTTATGGATTTACTCATTTCTTCAAACTTTTGGTATATTTCTCTTCCATTTCTTACTCATTTCCTCAATCTTTTTGTTATACTTATCTTCCGTTTCTTTACGGCAGATATTCACTTCCTGTTTAAGTTCCTCTATTATTTTCATAAAGATCCACTTAGAGTCGATTTCTTCTATTTCTTCTGGAGTAGGGTGTTCAATTCTTCTAGTTTCGTGCTCCCTGGATTCAGGAGATGTCATGTTGCCTTTCAGGTTGTTGGAGGAATTCTTTTTTTTTTTTTTTCAGCACAGATCATGTCTCTTTAATTTTTCATCATCACATAAGTAATCCTCACATGCCCATTCTGAAAAACAGGACCCACTTCATTACACATGGAAGCATTCAGAGTCAGTCAGAGGTATACCCCTATCCCCATTCCCACTTTTGTTTTTTTGGTTTTTTTTTTTTGAAAGTAATTTTATTAAATTATAAAAAGTTTCCATTTACGCCCCTCCTCCCAACGCCCTCCCACTTCCCCCCTCCCTCTCCTCCTCCCTCTTTGTCCCCAAGGGCAGTCAGGGTCTCCTGCCCTGTGGGAAGTATGTTGGAGGAATTCTTGCATTGGCACCTGCCCATCTCCTCCTCTCTCGATGAAACTCCTCAGCACTTTCTGGATAGAACTCCTCAACACTCTCTGGATAGAACTCCTCAGCACTCTCTGGATAGAGCTTGTCAGCACTCTCTGGATAGAGCTCCTCAGCACTGCAGCTGGGATAGCTGGTATTTCCAGGACCCAGGAGAGATAAGGGCGGCAGCAGTGGGGGCAGGGAAGGGTCCCGAGGAACAGGGAAGACCCTGCCATATAAGCTGAGGAGGGAGGGGCTATGGTCTCTTCCTGGACAGGCCTGCCAGGTGAGCACCCACTCACCTCTCTGGGTAAAACTCCTCAGCACTACAACAGGGATAGCTGGTCTTCCCAGCACCCAGGAGACAAAAGTGCGGCCTCCTGAAAAAAATCAAAGTTATTCATTCTGCCAGCACAAACTAGAAAGCTGACATTCAAAGAAGCCATGCAGTTTTTATTATGAACACTGATTAAGTAAGCCTTATGTTTAAGCAGTGCTGCCTCTGCTCACTGTCAGCAAAGAGAACCTATGTGCAAAAGAAAGAAAGAAAGAAAGAAAGAAAGAAAGAAAGAAAGAAAGAAAGAAAGAAAGAAAGAAAATATAGCTACCAAAAGCTGTGCTTGGCTCCTGATTTTGTGGGTCTAGAAGCTTTTTATTTTCTTATTTTTTTTTAGGTCTTCTGTGGCTCCATGCCCCCAGACAGTGGATGCCATTTTGTAAAAGAAACTGCTATTTCATTTCCAGGTCTCCGAGACTCAAAAAAGCACACAAAACTTCATTAATTACAACACTATTTGGCCTATTAGCTTAGACTTATTATTAACTAACTCCTGCATTTCAAATTAACCCATTTCTATTAATCTGTGCATCACCACGTGGCTGTGACCTACCAGTAAGGTTCCAGTGTGTCCTTCTTTGGCAGCTACATGGCATCTCTCTGATCCACCTACTCTATGTATCTCTTCCAGCCTGACTATATTCTGCCCTGCTATTGGCCAAAGAATCTTCTTTATTAATTAATGATAATGAAACATATTTGTACCATACAGAGGGGCATCCCACATCAGATATGACATTAAATAAAGTAGTAACACTTTCATAAATGCTTTGGTATTTATATTTGTCAACAAAGGTACAAAATGATGATAGGCCTTCAGAAATAGAAATAATGTTTCTAGATATTCTTAACCTCAAGTACAATAAATAGCAATATTAAGTTATGGTATGTGAGATATATAGAGAGTTTTAATAAATATACCCAATTTAAATGGGCTCATTTGTTTTCTTGGTTCTGTTCTTTTCATTCAATGTTCTGCATATTACTCCTTTACATAATGTAAAACTACCAAAAATAGAAGTAAAAACGACAAAGAAATATTTTTATGATCATTCCCCAAAACATATGGACACTCTGAACGTGGCTGGCAATGAAGGCTGACTAAGAAGCCAAGGCACTGGGTTTTGATTCTACTGCATGGACTGACTTTGTGGGAGCCTGGTTTGTTTGGATGCTTACCTTTATAGACCTGGATGGAGGGGGGAGGAACTTGGCCTTCCCATGGGGCAGGGAACCCTGACTGCTCTTATGACTAAAGAGGGAGGGGAAGAAGGGAGGGGGAGGGAAAAGGGAGGCGGGGAGGAGGTGGAAATTTTTAAATTAATTAATTGATTAATTAATTTAAAAAGACCAAGAAGTTTATCGATATGTATTTAGGAATATATAATATATTATATCATAATTTATATATTTACATATGTAGTTTGAAATGTATATATAAATGTGCACATATGTATTGTGTATATATGTGTGTATGAAACATATGATAGATAGATAGATAGATAGATTTTAATTAAAAAATATGTGGCTTTAGAGTTGACAGAAAACAAAGAGGTTTATATGAATGAGTTTGCAGAAAAGAAAGGGAAGGAGAAAATTTTGTAATTATAAATTCATCTCAAAAAATAGAAGAAACAATTCTTGTAAAACTGCTAAGTATTTAATAATCTTAGCAATTAGAGAAATGCAAGCTCAAACTCTTTTGAGATTTCATTTTTCCCCATTAGAATACTTATGGTTAATAAAGCAAATGCTAATAAATGCTAAGGAATATGTGAAAAGAGGAGAATCTTCATTAATTGTTGATCTGTTCACAATCTGGTACAGACACTGGAAATCAATGCAGAGGATTGTCAAAAATCTAAACTGCATCTTCCGTATCATCTAGCTACACCACCCTTTGACATGTGCCAAAAGAACTCAATGTCCTCCCCAACAAACACTTGTTCAGCTATGATTACTCACATTCTATTCACAATAGCTAGGAAATAGAAACATCTAAAATGTCCTTATGAGTGGATAATAAAAATGTGATACATATGAGAAAGGGATTTGAGTCATTTGTAAATCAAAATGAAACCTTAAAATTTGAAGGTAGATGGTTAGAATGAGTCAAAAATGAACATGAGTGAGGTAACCCAGACCTAGGGGGACAAACACTGTATGTTCTCTCTTAACTGTGCTTCCTAGCTATGCTTCTTTACATGTGAGTATATAACACAGTTAAACCACAGTAACAAGGAAAGTAAACAGTCTATTGTGGGTGGAGAAAGGAATCCTAGAGAGGGTAATAGTAGGACACAGACAATAGGAAGGGAATAATGAGACAAATGGGAGAGTAACAAGGAAAATGGAAGGAAAGCAAGGGTGATGAGAATGAAGGAAGTGTTGAAGGATAAATAACATTAAGGATACTTGAAAAAGTATGAGAGGTACATGCTATTATAGCTTTCTTCTTAAAATACATAGAAAATATACAATTTTACATACACACATATACATTCCTATGTTAAATAAAAAAACATACACAATCTACACACACATATAATTTAAATGAAGTTATACCATTGAAGATGATAATGTTTCCCCCATACAGCCATAAAACATCTAACAAAACCTCAGTTTTAAGCATGGGGACCTTCTCTTTGAAGAACTGAATTACATCACCCAGGGGAAGGAGAGAATGGACTCCCATATGTTGCCCTCTGACCTCTACACATCTACTGTGTTGGGTATCCCCAAAGCACCACACAAAACTAAAATAAAGTTAAAATAAAATAAATAACAAGCACCATGTGTAATGGAAAGAAACTATTGTTGACTAAAGAAAATATCAATATCATCTATGAAATATTATTGAGTAAAAATATTTTTAACTTGAAATATCAGATTACACACATTCTAATGAACAATCATTCTGTGAATTTGTTTATCCAGTACTATTCCTAAGTTACATTTAACCTGCCAAATGACTAAATAAGTTTAAATAAAAAAATCATAACACAATTTATGGCATTAGAGTCATCAATTTAAAAATGTACGTTATTTGACCTAAAGGAGAGCTATGTCATATATTTTACATCACTTCTCAAACACTAAATTCTGTATTAGATTATGATAGAGGTTTGATATTTATTGATCCTAATACAAACACACTAGCATACTACTGATGCAGGACTGGGAACTTAGGAGATACAATGAAATACCTGAAATTCCTTAGAAATTAATGTATGAATTTATTTTAAAAATATAATAAAAACTACAAGTATGTAAAGAAGAGATAGAAAAAGTAATGAAGGAGAGGTGTTTTGGCATTTATTAAACTTTTCACCTAAATGGAGAAAACGGCTTTGCTATGAAAATAATGCTCACATTTGATTTTTATTTGTGATTTGATGTAAAAACCAGTGACTGCTGCTTATATCACTAATGGGGAAAAGCAGAAGCTTAAACATTGTTAAATGTTGTTAATAAATTACATAATCTATTAAATCCTTTAATCTCTAATCTTCTATGAATATGAGTTGTCAGTTTTTAATTGATTAGTTTTTGTAAGAATATAGCAAGAAAAGAATACTTTATTGGCTTTCCCTATGGTTGTTGACACACCCTGAAATTAATTGAGTGTCTTATAGACAGACCTCAGGATAAGCCTTGGTACAGAGACAGGACACTGCAGCTCTCCCACCAGTGTTAAGTATTTTAATAAAAAATTTTATTTTTCTCCTTTATACATATTCTAATTTAAAATTACTTGAACTATGAGTGAACATATTCATGAGATACTGTGAGTATAAAATTATTCACAAAAAACATGCACAAAGCTTTGTTCTTTTATATTCAGAAGAAAGAATATGAATGGCAACTTAATATTGCTGCATGACATTTTGGATAATCAACATTGAATTTACAAGTTCATAAGAAAAAAATCACTCTACTCCACAGACCTTCATGATACTACATAACAGACTGATTTTAAATGTAGTGTAGTGATTAGTCTCAGCAAGTAGAGATTGCTGTGTATAATTAGTTTTAGTTACTCAGAAAAAATATTATCTATAGTGATTGATGATACTCCAGCTATGAATGTGAGAGTCAATAATTAAATTAAATTACTTTCAAAGCATGAGAAGAGTTTATGCCATTTTAGAAGCTTAAAATGTCCTTATCTAAACAACTCTCAGCTATATTTGACTGTCAAATTTTGTCTTGTTCCCTCTAATGTACTTACATCCAATTTCTGTAATTCAATAATTAGTTGTGAAACTTCAAATATAATATATTTGCTATTTTACACAAACATTTGTGCTATACTATCTTCAAACAATTCTTCACTGGGGATGTTTTTAAAAATTTGTCCTATTGTAAACAGTGACTTTACCTTTGTCCTCCGAGACTGGGATGGTTACCTTTAAAACACATATTTATTTGTTTGTTTGGGTGGGTGGGTGGGTGGGTGGGTGGTTGATAGGTTGTTTGCTTTTTAGCTGTAACTCTGTGTATGTGTGCACATATATGTACAAATACTCACAGAGACCAAGAGAGGATGTCAGTTCCCCAGAAGATATGCTTACTGGAACAAAAGTTTCTTTTATTTCACATTCCTTGGTTGCCCCCTTGGGCTGTTAACTCTGGGAAATTTTTTTTTTTAATTTTTTTGTTGGTTCATTCGAGTTTGGGTGTAGGAGGGTCCTTCTTTCTATATGTTGCTTTCATTGGTTGAATAAAGAAAACTGCCTTGGCCTTTGATAGGGCAGTCATTAGGTGGGCAGAGAATACAGAAGTTAATGCTAGGAGAAAGAAAGCAGAGTCAGGCAGATGCCATGGCTCTTCTCTCCTAGAGGGTTGCTGGTTACACTCATACCGGTAAGCCACAGTTAAGTGACGATACAGATTATTAGAAATGGGTTGAATCAATATGTGACTTAGCCAATACAAAGCTAGAACTAATGGGCCAGGCAGTGTTTAAATGAATACAGTTTCTGTGTAATTATTTCAGGTAAAGCTAGCAGGGAGCCTGGTGGTGGGAAGTGGACCACTACTCCTTCTTTTATAATAGAGTTTTGTTTCATTTTCTGTTGATTCAGTGTCCTAGGACCTTTGTCTCTGTTTTTGTTCACTAATGGTCATTCAGATACCACAGGTAAAATTATTTATTTAAGTTGCTAAACACTAAAAGTCTCACTTCACAACACAATTGTACCCTTACATATATAAGAATATTTTAAAAGTCTTACTTTCTCAAATTTCAGTAGTGTTTGGGGCATCTGTCTTTCATTTATCCACTTATCTTGACTGCAACCTACTTGAGGGCAGTAATCCTCACTTTTTGAATCCAGGTATTTCAGCTCTTACTTTACGTTTCACAGCAAATTATCAATGGTTATAAGAAAGCTCTACTCACCCATGGTTAACGTACATTCTTTTTTATAGTAAGGAGGCCATTTGTTCGTCCTGACCACCCAGAACCAAGATAATCACACTGAGACTATAACAATTAAATCACTGCTTGGCCCATTAGCTTTAGCCTCTTAATGACTAACTCTTACATATTCATTTAACCATCTCCATTAATCTGTGTATTACCACATGGCTATGGTTTACAGTGTAAAGTTCCCAGCATCTGTCTCCAGCAGGCTACATGGCTTTTCTCTGACTCCACATCCTCTCTCCCAATATTCAGCTTAGTTTTTCCTGCCTAGCTCTGATCGTCTATAGTTCTTCTAATAGGCCTAAAGCAGTTCCTTTACTTATCAACGGTGTTCAGGGTAATCCAACAATACCTTTCTATGATTTTTCCCTCAAATATCTTCTTAGTATAGTTACCTAAATTTTATATATGCCATAAGACATTCATTTTTCTGAAGAGCAATCTACTTACTACCCATGATGTACTTTTAGGGCAATGTCATTGACTCCAACATTTCAAAAACAAGAGGAAGACATGATAGTTGGATTCCTGAACTAACATGGTACTTTTATCAAGTTTCCTTTAAATAGGCCTCTCTTCTGCTTCTTCCTTTCAGTGAATGCTGTTGACTCATTCTTAATGTTTCTTCCCCTGGCAGATACAATGAAACTTTCCATGATCAATTAGCTGAGTCTCATCATGGAATTATTTTTCCTCTTATAAAAATATATTGAAATGACAGCCTACTTTTGTTTCTTACTTTAATAACCCCTGATAAACTTTGTGAATTCATCAACTATATTTATTTTTTATAAATTGTTCTGACAGAAGAATAAGCATCATTAAACTTCAAAGTGTATGTCTAACCAGAAGCCCTACAAAAATCTAATTTGTGATTATGTTTCCAGTTATTTAGCTTAATACATGACAATAATTAAGTTTTATATTAGATTATAGATACAATCATTCATCATTAAATAATGGGATAATCAGTTAGGTGATTTCTACATTGTGCAAATATCATAAGTGCATCTTAATCACTCAATGAAACTTCTTGATCAAATCAAGAGCTAAATTTCACTGAGTGATTAAGATGTACCATTTCATTTTTATAAGTAAACTTACTATATATAATGATGTGCTGTAATTGTCTGTGATAGGCAGTATAGAAGGTCTGTTTCAACTGGCTTCACCACAAACACATGAATAATCTACTGTACTGATAGCTGTTATGGCTTCTCCATCCCCAGAAAATAACTCTTCAGTTCTATTACAGTAAGTATATGGTCTGTTGCTGATGAGGTATCATTGTATGGGGGTATGTACTTACATGTTATATAATTTTGTGTAATATGCATTACAGTATGTAGTAAGAGCTATCACATTACATCTTAAATATCAAACATGAAATATCAAATACCTCAAATTATATAATCTAAATTTGACATATTATCAATTAAATCTGAGATAATGTAATAGCAGGAAAACTTTACGTTGCTGATTTGCCGCAACAGTTTTCAAAATTCTAATTTTTTCTTTCAAAAATTTAAATACCCTGATTTGCTTAACCATTGTCTATATTTATATTCTAAGTTTTTTAACTCTTCATTCTTAGAACTTGACTCTTCTATTAAACACGTTAAATGAACAGATACAATCTTATTCTATAATCCAATTTTTATAATATATGCTCTTTTTCTCAGTAAACTTATCCATAACTGATGTTTTCATGCCTCCCTTAGAAAACAGCCTGTAAATATAGAGTTCCAGTGTGATTCATATATCATACCAATTGCAAAGTCAGTATTTTCATGAATAAGTGACTCAGATCAAACACTTTCTGGCATGCCTTGAAAGACATTTATATTGTCTACATTAATATCACTATTCATTCAAACTAAACTCTATCATCTGTGACTGTATGGCTATAGATTCTTCTCTTTCCATTTTAGTCATACCTTCTGTTCTCCACTTGCTTCTCCCTACTACAAAAGAATAGCAATTTTACAATAGTATTAGTTTGGGATGATCTTTAAAACCTCTTCAATGAATTTTTATTTCCTTTAGGGCAAGAAGATAAAATTCCTCATTTGACAAACCAGTCCTGCTTCATGTTGCTTCAGCTGACTGAGCATATCTGATACAATGTTTATAATGTGCAACCATTTGCTCTGGGTTCAAATCAAAATGTTGCCCTGTATTATCTTGTGAACTGCTTCAGCTATTGTGTACTCTGGACCTTAGTCTCTAAATAAATTATGAGTAGTTACTAATTTCCATATTACTTAAAATATGTACATGGTAATTAATAGAAAACAGACAATAAATACATAAATTTGTTGGTTTTTATTACTTTTTCATAGTCATTACATTATAGTTGTGCTTATATTTTCCATAAGATAGCCATACCATTGCTTGTTTTTATTGTTGTTGACACACTGAACTTGAGTCCACTGAGAGCTTTTATGTAGGCAGCTTCCTCTGTCTGGAATACTTTGCCTGTACTCAGATTCAATTATTCTTGACATAAGTTCTTCTATCTCATCCTTCAAGTTTCAATTTTATGAACCTTTTCTAAAACATTAAGTTATTCTAATACTTGAAAGTAATTTCTGCTTTCATTCAAGGGTCATGCACCCTTTTAAAATATACATTTTCAATTGAACAGATATTTTTGCTAATTTTATCATTGCTCTGGAAATCTGAAATGGGTATTATAATTATTTTCTCACTGATTTCTTGAAAATTATTTAAAGTGCTTCACGTAGTCATATCAGGAGAATTATGCTGTCATTTCTGGGGATATTTTTTTCTGTTTTAAAAGTGCTTATTTAAATTTTCTTCATGAAATAAAACTTTATTTGCTCTTTCCTCTTCCCCAACTCTGCCCAGATCTCCCCACGCCTACCCAACATCATATTCTCCCTCTCTTTGTAAAACACAAACAAGAAAACCAACAAAACCCCAAAAATAATCACAATAAATATGGCATGTACTTTATGTCACAGAAACAGTTTGAAATGGAATGATAAAAAGATTTTTGATTTCCCTAAGGGAATACACCTACCTGTGCCAGAATTTGCTCTTATTTGTTCTGTTAGTGTTATCTTATATGTTTCAAATTACAACAAAACGAAACAAAAAGATAATACTGTTGTTCTTGGTTTCATTAATAGACTACCAGACAATGATATATCTCCTTTGGAATTACTAAATATTTTTAATTTAGTCTCTATAAAATTCTTTAGTACCAAAAAAAAAATTGTTGCTACAGTTTGAATCTTAAGTATCCCCCATGTAGTCCATTTTAATGACTTGGTGTTCATTGAAGTACCATCAGGGTCTGGAAGACCCATAAGGATTCTGGTCTAATAAAAAGTCTTTAGGCTGAGAGAGAATGAAGCATATAAAACAGAAAAAAAGAAGTCTTTTGGTAACCGGAGCATGCCCTCCAAGACAAGTAAAGTGAATTTCTCTGCTCTCCTTAGGTATAAGAATGTTTCAGTTCCTATAAATGCTACAACCAGCAGAGAAACAAACTGCAAGAGGCAAGAATAAAACTTGTCTCAACACAAATTAGCTGGGCTGATTCAAACTTCGGGAGTCTAACACTATGCTAGTTTGTTTTAGATATATTTATGTATAGTACAATTTTGCTGGACCAGGTTGGGCATGGGATAATATTGCATGGGATAATAGGTAGATCAGTATGAGTTTATTCACACTTGTCAACTGCTTTTATACACAATAAAGTACTAAACAGCGGCAAAAAAAATAATGGCATCTTGAAATTTGCAGGTAACTAAATGGATCTAGAAAAAAAAACATATTGAGTGAGGTAACCCAGACCCATAAAGACAAATGTAATGTACTCCCTCATCAGAAGCTTCTAGAAAGAATGCGCAGAAAACCCAACCTACAGTCCAGAACCCCAGACAACCTAGACAACAAAAAGGACCCTAAGAGAGGCATACATGGATCTATATAGGAAAGAGAAAAAGACAAGTTCTTATGAGAAAATTGCGAGTATGGAGGTCATCGGAGATAAAAGAAGGGGAGGGGAAGAAATGAAGGGTAGCGGAGAAAAATGTATAGGTCAATAAAATTATTAAAAGAAAGGAAGAAAGAGCAAAATAAAAAAAATATTATGGACAGCTTATGTTGGAGAGGATGTGCTGGTGGAAGTGCAAACTTTAACCGTCACTTTAGAAATCAGCATGGTGATTTCTCAGAAACATGAGAATCAATCTACCTCAAGACCCAGCAATATGACTCTTTGGCAAATTCTTATAGGATGCACGCTTATACTATAAGAACATTTTCTCAACTATGTTAATAGCGGCATTATTTGTAATAGCCAGAACCTGGAAATAAACTAAAGTCCCCTCAACTGAAGAATGGATGAAGAAAATGTGATATATTTATACAATGGAGTATTACTCAGCTGTAAAAATGAATGACATCATAAACGTTGCAGGCAAATAGATGGAACTTGGAAAAAAACATTTTGAATGAAGTAACCCATACTCAAGAAGACAAACACAGTATATACTCACTCATAAGTGGATATTTGGTGTAATGCATAGAATAACATGTCTAAAAACCGCAGTTTCAGAGAAGTTAGGTAACAAGGAGGACCTAAGAGGGATGCATGGAAGGGGATTTAGATGAGATCTCCTGGGTAAACTGGAGATGAAGGGGGTCGGAAAGGGGAAGGGGATGGGAGATGAGAACATAAGAGAACCGGATGTTTGCTGGGGGAGAGGGACAGACTAGGAGAGCAATGAAAGAGAGATCCTGATAGAGAGAGCTACTATGGGATTAGCGAGAAACCTGGTGTTAGGGAAATTCCCAAGAATTTACAACAATGATTCCACCTAAGGGGCTGGAGAGATGGCTCAGTGGTTAAGAGCAGTGCTTGCTCTTCCAAAGGTACTGAGTTCAATTCCCAGCAACCACATGGTGGTTCACAACCATCTGTAATCAGGTCTAGTGCCTTCTTCTGGTCTGCAGACATACACACTGACAGAATATTGTATACATAATAAATAAATATTTTAAAAAAATGATTCCAGCTAAGTCTCCTAGCAAAATTTTCTCTTTTAAAGATGGTTGCTACAGTTATTTATCAGGGTGAAGGACAGCTGACTAATACACTCCGGTTATAACCTTACTAGCCATTTTGTATACTGAATAATGAAACTCTTCTTATAAAACGTAATTACATCAATTTATTAATGCAAACCTTTAGTTTATATTAACTTAAACAAGATTAAAATTAAGCAATAGGCTTACAAAACTAAATTGCTATCCTAGTATTTGCTACAATAGAAAAAATAGATAATCTCACAAAGTATTTTCCATAAATTTCATCATCAAATATCATGTGTTGTATGATATCAAAATTAAATAATCCTCTATATTACTATAAACTAATGCTCCAACAAAATATAAAAATAATAATTGTCTTTGTAATTTTTTATTGTCTGGACAATACTTCATGATCAAGACAAAAGTAAATGGGGGCATTGTGTTGGAGCAATAATTGTGAGCTTACATATGATCCATAAGCATGATCAGGCATAAAAAAGAAAGCCAAATGGAAATGCTGTGGGCTTTTGAAAACACAAGGTTCATTCCCAACGACACACCTCCTCTTACAAGGCAGTACCACCCTATCCTTTCCAAAGATGTCCACCAACTAGGGACCAAGAATTTGAATATATGAAACTATGGAGGCCATTTTCATACTAAACACAACACTAATGTTTTTAAACTGAAAAAAATTACCAATTATGGAATGAAAATGGTAAAAACAGTCTCACTTTTTCCTTAACATTTACCCATTTGTTATAAACAAAGTTTGCAGGGTTTGAAAGTCCAAGAGATCTCAGTCCTATACAAAGAACTACAGGGAAATAATTAATGCTGAGAGATTGAGAAACAGTTCTCTCCAGAGGAAAGCACACCAATTGGTTTTCAAATACCAAATGGTGAGCCAGGATTGTGCATGTTATTTCTAGGGCTGTATATGTACATACAAATACACATATGCACACAATAATAATTAGAAAATTATTATAAGTCATGAATATTAAAGAGAGCCAGGATCAGTACATGGAAAGATTGGTGAGGAGGGAATGGGAGGAAAATAATATAATTAAACCATAATCTTTTTTATATTTATTTTTATTTATTTATTATGTATACAATATTCTTTCTGCATGTATGCCTGCAGGCCAGAAGAGGGCACCAGATCTCATTACAGATGGTTGTCAGCTACCATGTGGTTGTCAGTAATTGAACTCAGGACCTTTGGAAGAGCAGGCAATGCTCTTAACCACTGAGCCATCTCTCCAGCCCCATTAAACTATAATCTTAAAAATAAAAGAAAAATTATTTAAAAAACAAAGAATAGTTTTATGGTTTAGTGATCAAAACAGTGTTTTGAGTTTGGGGTTTGCTGATTCTTTCTCACACCCATGATAAAATGGAGATATTCCCTATATTTTAATATTCTCAATGAAACACAATGTGGCTTCCATATTCTTGAAAAGGCATGTGCATTTCATGACTCATTGTCTCTTAAAGAACAAGACACTTACCCCGTATTTTTTACGGGATAAATAAAGGATGAAGGGGTCTGAGTAGACACTAACTTTCTGTTGTTCAGAACTGGCGCTATCAGTGTCATCACCACTCTGTAAGACCAAAGAATTCTTCTAGTGACAAGTTGTGGTCTCTCATTCTTAATGTCCTATATCTAAAGGATGTGTTTCAATGAAACAAAGCTTGGAATAAGGTCTACTGATAAGGAATAATTAAGTAAGGAGTCAGAAATCAGAGAGAACAGAAAACCCTTTTATTAAACTTCCTAGTTTTTTTCTCTCCAATCAGAATTGGAAGCAATATTTTCATCCCGCGTGCTCTCAACTAGCTTCAAAACCACAATATAATTAAAAAGTTCCATAAAATCTCCAATTCAGGATGATTCTACATGATTGTACATGGTGCTGTTCTATCAGGACATTTTTGTTTTGGTTTGGTTTTTTTCAAGACAGGATTTCTCTGTAGCTTTGGAACCTGTACTGGAACTCTCTCTATAGACCAGGCTGACCTCAAATTCACAGAGATTCACCTGTCTCTGCCTCCAAAGTGATGGGATTAAAGGTGTGCACCACCGTTTTCTGGTTTCAATGGGACATATTAAAAAATGCATTTCTTTGATCATGACTTCTGACTTCGGCCACATTTGGTGCATGATTTTGTCTTTATTCAAGCTCAATACTTAATTTAATTTTCTCCGCCTAAGGAGGAGACAATGAAGAAGAAACTCCCTAGTAAGGCCTCTTAACTAACATTGCTAAGCTCCTAAAAATTCCCTCACCTTTTTCAACATAGTCACAATTTCTTTATTTGGAAGGCCTTCTAGTACTACTACTCAGTCTGTATTACACTTTTTAAATAAAAGATTTTTATGCTAGTCTTCAATTTTCTTTTACATCACTGAAACCTAGGACATATCAAGAAAAGGGCCTGACACTCCTTGTCACAGCCTACATCAGTATTACTTGTATTAGAACCTTAACTTAAGAGGTCAGGAACTTGTTGTAATATTTCTTGAATCTTTTCATTTAGTAATAAGATAAAAAAGAGTCTTCAATAAAAGTGAATAGCACACAGGAATGAAAGAAAGCATAAGCGGAAAATCCTACAATGGAAGATAGGTTATCTCCCTAGGGATCCCTTGTGTGTGAGCCATAAAGCAAGAATATCTTTACTTGTAATCATTATAGTGATCAAGTGTGTATGTGTGTATATGTGTGTGTCTGTGTGCGAGAAAGATAAAGAGAGAGAGAGAGAGGGAGAAACAGAGAGGTATGTTTTAATCTCCTTATGCTGTCAAATCCTCTATTATATATTATATTATATGGCACTTCATCTGAATTTGCTCAAAATTTCAGATTTTATAAATTGTGTCAACTAATTGATTAAATCTTTTCATACCTCAATACAACTAGAACCATTTATCTATTGCATGTATTTTTTTCTTGTGTATAATTCTTCACTATTGACTTTTTAAATGTCCTTTCTTAGAGTTTTGGAGTTAGAAGTGGATATTTTAACAAAGTCTAACTGTAGGAAAGCTTGGACTGTAGGTGGGAATTTTGATAGTATTATAATTTCTATGCATTATTAATTTTTTTCTGCTTGCAGTGGTTCCATCTTCCCACTGTTAAATATCATTATATTCTCACCCTGTTTACATCTCCAGAAAGTTCTTAAAATGTCAGCAGATTTCTAGGGAATGTAAAGTGATTTCAGAATAGAATAAAATATTGTGAAATGTACATTGTTCAGCCTTGATGAATTAGCATTAATTTTCCTCTATGCTCACTACTGCTTTTGCTTACATAAATAGAGCTCCCTACAGCAAACTGATGCTATCTTGATCAAGAGTCATAACCATTAGATTTTAGATTGAGAATGAATATCCATAATTAGGGAAAGCTGTCTGGCTGAAGTTCAAAAACATAAAAACAAGAGTTGTTAAGATAGTCCTGTTGGTAGTGAATCTTACAGTCAAAACTTAGGACTTGATTTGGATCCATGCCCCCCAAAATTAATTGTAATTTTTCAAAAAACAAAGAATTGTATGATAGACCAATACCATCACTGTCTGAGCTCCCTTCCTTAAATTTAAAGCAACCCATAAAGTAACTCACTCTTTTACTCCCTTACTTGGGTATTTATTAAAATATCTTTGATGAGTCAAAAACTGTATAATTAGAGAGGAAAGTGCCTTTCTGCCTAGGGAAAGTAACCTATAATTAGAGCTAGATGGATTTCACATTGCTACATTTCAAATAAATATCTGTGAACTATAATAGCATGCAGATTTCTTTTGAATCAATTGAGGAATGAAATGATCAATAATAATTAGGCAAACCCCAACACTTTTCAAATAGCACCTCTCGCAGTGAAAATTACAAAAGTCATGGCTTTAATTCAAAATAAAGTTTTAATCAGGTTTCCTTAAGACAACTGTCAACCAAAAGTAAAAGGTGAAAACCAAACAGAAATGAGTCTCTCCAAAAATTCATGGTACACATATATATTTGTGAATATATGTGGTTAAAAAGTTATTGAATGGAAAGATTTGTGAAGTTCTTATTTTCCTTTCAAAAAAGAAGTCTCTGAAGTTCCAAACTACATTTCAGAAATGTATTGATAAAACACACCAATAGAGAACTCTGTTTTATATGCTGCTTGGGTGGAAATTGCTGAACAGAAAATAATGAGCAGGCAAATACAAGAATATACAGTGACTATCTTAAGAATTTACCATCATGTGATTTTTTTATAAAGACTTTAAGCTGCTGATTGAATAGGTCTGTGCTTATCATAAAATCAAACAAGCAAGTACTTGTATTAAAACGAGAGAAAAATCACTTTTTCTTATAGCCTAGCAAATTGCAATCAATATCCTGCTTGCCTAGTAGTTGAGATATTTTTATCAATTTATCTGCAATTACCAAAGAAATATCATGCTGAGGTAATTACACACTGTGCCTACTTTTTGAAAAGTGGCGTTTTGTAAAAGCATGCTTAGATATATCTATTGGCTCTGCAGAAATTCAAAGGCAAGCTCCAGAAACTGCTGAGGGAAATGCATTAAACTTTACAATTTCATTTCAAATTTCTGTAGAGTTTAGAACCAGTTGTGCGTTACAAAAAAGGGCTCATTTATGGATCTGACTTTCATAATTTCAGCTCTATCTCTCTGGAAAGGCCTACCCATACTTAAAAGATACATCATCTTGCTTATATTGTCTAAGATGCTTGCTGATATTGTTAATTATAATTCTTTTGTTCTAAATGTATTCAAAGTATATAAGTAGAAATGAAGAAGAAATTATCATGGACAACTTTTTATATGTACTTACAATATGCCAAGTAGTATTTAAAACATTTCACATGACAGTGCATTTGATCTACAACTCATATCAATGGTGCAAAGAAGGATATATAACATCGATATTTCATTTCTTGTTTGTAGAGCCCTTGAAAACCATATTCAAACTGTGAGACCAGTACTTAGCTCCGGTGCCCCAGAACTCGACTACAGAGCAATATTTCTTCTGTTTCAAAACACTCAACCAAGTAAGAACAACAGTTGTCTGAAGAAGTCACTTGTAACACACTTAATTAAAAACTCAGAGACAGATATTGGGGTTCAACCTGAAGATCAGAAAAGCAAACCAGGCAGCCACATGCTCTCACCACTACCTCTATTCAAAAGGGAAATTCTGGAATCCTCAGAATGTGACTGTGTATCAGAGCTGTCTCCTCCCATTTTATATTCCTTTCTAGGGCTGGTAATAAAGGTATACACAACTACAGTCTGGTTTCTATGCCAAAGTAGTGTAATTACTGCTATTAAAGGGGTATAGCATCACTGCCCGGTCTGTAAGGCTGATCAGTCGGGTTGTTTTCCTCTCTGACTTTTAGGGAAGCTTTATTTATTAAAATACAAATGAAATATCACTACAGTCACCTTTCAGAAAGTCCAAGAAAACCTCCAAGTACTATCATGTTTATTATTACATATAAATAAATAAAAATGTAAGGTAAAGGTGTTTTAAGCACTTTGGGGGAAAATAGAACAGATACAATAAGCATGTAACTTTGAGACAATAAACTAAGAGAGTGCCAAAATCTCATTAACGGTACCTGAAGAAACTGTTATTCAATGCAACATTAATATACCATATTAGATATTACTATTATTAGAAATGACGGCTTAATTGTAGGATGATGACTTTATCTAAAGCAAAATACTGTCTGATATATATATCAATTTCATTGTTTGCTTGTTGAGGCTTACGATCATTTTAAACAAAATGTACTAATGGTACTGAGAAAATCATCACAGCATCACAGAACAACTTAGAGCTTTAGTGATTTGTGGTTATGTAGTCCTAGTGAAAGAGCACCTCTTAGTGGTAGGAAGGCAATACTACATGGAATAGAGGAAAATTGGCATAATTTGCTGAACTTTTCAGGCTCCAAATTTTATTGTGAATTTTTCTCTTCTCACTATTTTTATACTAATTATCATTAGCAGAGAAATAGATACAATTAAACATTTATTTTTATTAATTTTATATATTTTTATTACTTCTTTAAGAGTGTCGTACAGTGTATTTTGATCATATTCATCTCCGATTCCTCCCTTTAGCTCCTCCCAGACTCACCTTCACTTCTATAATTCCTTCCTATTTCATGTGTTCTTTTTAAATGTCTCATTGACTATGATTTGTGCTGTCAATATAATCTCCTGTGTGTGCATGTGGTCATGCATTAGATCACATCTCTTTATCTCAAACAGAAGCTATCTAGTATCCATGGCCTCCTTAGTTACACTTAGTTATACTTCATTGATCTAGTGCCAGTTATCTTAGGTACTGTGAGTTCATGAGTATGGAAGCAATGTGCAGAAGACACAGTGTTTGGCTCTTGTCTTCCCCAACCTTTTGCTCTTAAAATCTGTAGGCTCCTTGTTTCATGATTATCCCAGGGCCTTGGGGGAGAGGATGTGAGACAGATGTCTCATTATTGCTAAGCACACTACATTGACAAAGGTACTCAGCACTTTGACCAGTTGTGAGATAGTGCGTTAACCACCATCTGCTTGAGGTCTGCACTAATCAAAGGGTAGAGAGACATGAATTTTCAAAGCAGTTTCATACTATATTCTTTCAGCAAAATAACAAAATTAGGTTGACCTTATTAACAAAAGAGATATGGTGAGATTTTCAATCAGACATGTGTTGCCTCCAATGAAAGAAGCTTTAAATCCATCAAACTGCTATTACTTACCCTGTACCAAGCGTACCACTATTCTACTGATGGACGTGTCTTGCCACATTAATCATTATTGCAGTTCCAAGGTTCACAACTGTGTAAGACTTGGTAATTAACCCTGCTCCCAGCAGGATACATAGCACCTCCCAGTACTAGGAAAACTATTCAGAATTGAGGATGCTTCCTATTCTGTATAGGCATGATTTTTCTGTGTCATGTCATGAAAATGAATGCTGTCTTCAACAATAGTGTCTTACAATCAATTCTGGTGAGTAACTAATGATAATAGCTTATATTTGGAGGGTTTGGGGACAGAACTGACAATAAACCTTCTATTTAGCCATCTGTGAGTCCTGAGACATACTTACACAGAGTGTGGTCAATTCAATTAAACTCAACTATATATTTATTTCTATATGACAGTGAAAGTGAAGGCTCAAATTTTATTCATCTACATGTATTTATCCAGTTTTTCTAACATCATTTGTTAAAAATATACCTTTTTTCTAGTTATGCTTTGGTACCTCTGGAAAAATCAGATGTCTGTATGTATGTGAACTTATACGTGGATTCTTGATTCTAATACATTGATCAATGTCTTTGTTGTGACAAGGTCATATTTTCTCCTACTTTGGTTTTGTAGTTATAATTTCTGGCTTTGTGTATCAACTTGAAATAAGCTAGACTGAACAGATGAAGAGTCTCAGGGGAGGAAACGCCTCATTGAGATCCAGCTGTAAGGAATTTTCTCATTTAGTGATCAGTGGGGGAGCACCTAGCCCATGGTGGGTGGTGCCATCCCTGGGCTGCTTATCCTGGAGTCTATTAGGAGGTTGTGGATTGAGCAAGCCATAGGAAGCAAGCCAGTAATAAGTTTCTCTCCATGACCTCTAGATCAACTCCTGCATCCAGGATCTTGCCTGCATGAGTTCCTGTCATGATTTCCCCTAGTGGTGAACAGGAATGCTGAAGTGTAAGCCAAGTAAACCCCTTCCTCCCTAACTTGTTTTTAGTCACGGTGTCTCGTCGCAGCAACAGAAGCCCTAGCAAAGACAGTAGCATAACGTGAAGTCAAGTATGATAGTGGCAGTAAGAGGATTTTCATTGTACCGGTTGTTTTCGCAATCGAGAGTCTTTCCTGCCTCCATATGAATTTTAAGATTTTGCTTTAAATTCTATGAAGAATTGAGTTGGACTTTTGAAAGAGTTTGCATTGAATCTGTATATTACTTCTGGCAAAACAGCCATTTCGGGATATTAATCTTAAATGCACCAGATGTCTCTCCGTCTTCTAGTATCCTCTTCAAATTCTTCATTCTCTGATTTTTTTCTCAGTCTCTTGACTTTGGTATATACAAAGGTTAGTGATCTGAGTGTGTTAGCTGTATAGTTTCTCACTTTGCAGGGTTGCTTTTGGTATAGTCCTTGCCTGGTGGAGCCTTTGGTGTCACGACTCATGTAATATGTAAATAGGGTTATTTGACTTCTTCCACTTGTATTTGTATTTCCTCTATTTTCTTTTCATTTCTTTTTTTTAAATTTGATTTTATTGAGTTATACATTTTTCTCTGTTCCCCTCCCATCCTCTCCCCTCCCATTCATCCTTCTCCCATGGTCCCCATGCTCCCAATTTACTCAGGAGATTTCGTCTTTTTCTACTTGCCATGTAGATTAGATCTATGTATATCTCTTAGGGTTGTTGTCTAGGTTCTCTGGGATTATGATTTGTAGGCTGTTTTTCTTTGTTTTGTGTTTCAAAATCAATTATGAGTGACACATATAATAATTGTCTTTCTGGGTCTGGGTTACCTCACTCAATATGATGTTTTCTAGCTCCTTCCATTTGCCTGTGACTTTCAAGATGTCATTATTTTTTAGCCTGTGTAGTACTCCATTATGTAGTTGTGCCACATTTTCCTTATCTATTCTTGGGTCAAGGTGCATTTAGATTGTTTCCAGGTTTTGACTATGACAAACAATGCTGCTATAAACATAGTTGAGCACATGTCCTTGTGGTACGATTAAGCATCCTTTAGATATACACTCCAAAGTGGTATTGTTGGGTCTTGAGGAAGATTGTTTCCTAATTTTCTGAGAAATAGCCATACAGATATCCAAAGGGACTGGACCAACTTGCACTTTCACCAGCAATGCAGGAGTGTTCCTTTAACCACAAAACCTCTGGAGCATAAGATGTCATCAGTGTAAGATGGAATCTCAGAGTTCTTTTCATTTGCATTTCTTTGATGACTAAGGATGTTGAGTATTTACTTAAGTGCCTTTCAGCCATTTGAGATTCCTCTGTTGACAGTTCCCTGTTTAGGTTTATACTCCATTTTTTTTTTAAAAAATATTTATTTATTTATCTATTTATTTATTAAAAATTCCCACCTCCTCCCTGCCTCCCTTTTCCCTCCTCCTCCCCACCTCCCCCTCCTTCTCTAGTCCTAAGAGCAGTCAGGGTTCCCTGCCTCTTGGGAAGTCCAAGGTCCTCCCACCTCCATCCAGGTCTATAAAGGTGAGCATGCAAACAAACCAGGCTCACACAAAGTCAGTCCATGCAGTAGAACCAAAACCCAGTGCCTTTGTCCTTGGCTTCTCAGTCAGCCTTCATTGCCAGCCACATTCAAACTGTCCAGTTTGATCACATGCTCCATCACTCCCAGTCCAGCTGGCCTTGGTGAGCTCCCATTAGATCAGTCCCACCGTCTCAGGAGGTGGACTGCACCTCTCGTGATCCTGACTTCCTTGCTCCTGTTCTCCCTCCTTCTGCCCCTCCTTTGGACCTTGGGAGCTCAGTCCAGTGCTCCAATGAGGGTCTCAGTCTCTATCTCCATCCATCTCCAGATGAAGGTTCTATGGTGATACGCAAGATATTCATCAGTGTGGCTATGGGACAAGGCCAGTTCAGGCACCCTCTCCTCTGCTGCCCAAGGAACAATCTGTGGACCTCTCCTTGGACCTGGGAACCACTCTAGAATCAAGTCTCTTGCAAACCTTAAAATGGCTCCCTTAATTAAGATATTTACTTCCCTGCTCCCATATCCACCCTTCCTCCATCCCACCCATCCCATTCCAAGCTTCCCCGAATCCCCCCCCCCACCTTCTCTCTACCCACCTCTCCTTACATCCACCATTTAATTATTTGTTCTTTTGATGACCAATTTCTTGAGTTCTTTGTATATTTTGGAGAGCAGCCCTTTGTTTGATGGGAGAGATATTTTCCCATTCTGTAGGCTGTCACTTTTTTTTTTCTTTTTTTGACCATGTCCTTTGCTTTACAGAAGCTTTTTAGTTTCAGGAGGTCCCAATTATTAATCCTTTCTCTCAGTGTCTGTGCTACTGGGCTTATATTTAGAAAGTGGTCTCCTGTGCCAATGCATTCAAGTGTAATTCCCATTTTCTTTTCTATGAGGTTCAGTGTGGCTGGCTTTGTGTTGAGGTCTCCATTTGTACTTGAGTTTTGTGCATAGTGATAGATATGGATCTATTTTCATTATACTACATTCTACTACATATTGATATCCATTTGTTAAATATGCTTTCTTTTTTCTCAATTTTATATTTTTTGCTTCTTTGTCAAAAAAATCAGGCATTTGTAGGTGTGTGAACTAATATCCAGGTCTTTGATTCAGTCACCTTGTTTGCCCTGTCTTCTTTTTATACCAATATCAGGCTGTTTTCAGTACTGTAGCTCTGTAGTAGAGTTTGAAGTCAGGAATTGTGGTGCCTCTAGAACTTCTTTTGTTGTACAAGATTATTTTGGCTATCTTGGTTTTTTTGCTTTTCCATATGACGTTGAGTACCTTTTTTTTTGAGGTCATTTCATATTATTTTAAGTAGTGAAAATAGCAAACTTTGTCTTGTACCTGATCTTAATAAGCATATTTTTAGTTTTTCTTTCTTAAAATAATAGTGGGTATTTTAAGAAAGGTTCTAATGTGGCTCTGACAAAAATGTGTATTGTTTGATATCTGGGAAAAATGGTCCATAGATAAATATCACATCCAATTGACCCATGATCATATTGATGTAAGATGATGTTATGCTCTTTGGACTCTTTTTGGGGCGCTGCCATGCAGCTTCCATATGAATCACACATGGAGGCTTACTTTTAGTTTAAATGTCTGGCCTTAGCTTGGCTTGCTTTTTGCCCACTTTTCTTAACTTATATTATCCCCTTTGCTCTCTGCCTGTGGACTTTCCCATTCTCTTACTTCTTTAACTCTTGCTATTACTCCCTGGATTGCTATGTAACTGAGTGATTGGTTGCTGATGCCTTCCTCCTTCTAAGGCTACCACTCTGAACCCAGTTTTTCCTTCTATCTATCCTTTCTACTTCCCAGCCTTGCCTATCCTTTCTCAGGCCTTGATATTGGCCATTCAGATCTTCATGATAACATTAGACATTCTCTACAGGCAAAATATCACAGCTTCACAGAGGTACACAAATGCAACATTGTTCACAGAGTTAAACAAATGCAACATAAACAAAAGTAACACAACTGAAAATAATATTCCCAACAAATCCTGGTGTTTCTTTGTTAATTTTTTCCATTTTATCTATCTAAATGTGCCTGTGGTATATTAATGTTATCCATTTCCACTGTGTGGGGTTAATCAATTATTTTGAATTTAGTAGTGTTTTCTTTATGCAATTGAATATGTATATCTATATCCACAGATTGCAATTTCAGACTGATGGATTGGCACATTGATCAAAAATGATATAATCCTTTTCATTTCTAATAATAGACATTAATTTTAAAACTATTTTATTAAACAATAAAATGGTATTGACTGCATCTCTTATGGTTCCATTGGTTTAGAATATTTTTACCCATTCTTTTATTCTAAGACAATGTTTATCTTTGGCAGTAATGTGTGTTCCTTGGAGGCAGGTAAAAGATTTCTGTTTCTAATTTTATCTGCTAGTATATGTCTTCTGCCACAGAATTATAAGTAGAAACAAGTTTTGCAACCTATCATTTTGTTGATTTTGCAATGCCTTGGGCTTTCTCAGTTTTCTTTTGTTTAATGAGTGTCATGGCAACATTTATGTTTTCTTACAGTGGTCCCTTGAGTATGTTTGCTTTGTCTTCAGATTGAAATATCTCTTCCAGCATCCTCTAGGGAGCTGTTTTCCACAACATGAATGCCTTTAGTGTGCTTTTATGATGGTAAGATTTGCTTTCATCATCAATTGTGCCAGGTACTTTCACTGGGTGTATTAGGTTGTGTTGTCAGTTGTGGAATTTCTGAGTTTGAAAAGTCCCAGCTTCAGCTGCTCCTCATGCATTGTCTTGTACTGACAAGTCCCCAGGTGTCCTAATAGGGGAGGCTTTGTATGTAACTTGTTTTTAGTCTTTTGCAGCTTTCAACATATTTTCTCATTCTGTTCATGAACTGATTTCTCTATAATATGCTGTGAAGCATTTCTATTCTGTTCTTGTCTATTTGATGTTCTATGTACCCCTTATATCAACAAGGCCTTCTCTTCACTTGGAGGTGCTTGTCCCATGATTTTATTAAAGATGTTTTCTATACACTTTGCATGAAATTCTTCTCCTCCTTTTATGGTTACAATATGTAAGCTTTATTTTTTCACAGAATTCTAGAGCTAAGAAATCTTCTGTTCATTTTTTTAAAAATTATAATTGAAAATAATCAGGTTTGTAGATGTATGTAATGATCCATAAGTAGAAAATTTTAAAATGTCCATCTGTTACCCATTTGTGAATTAATTTGTCAAATTAAATTAAAACATATTTCAAGCAATGTTCTCATTACTAGTCTGTGTGATAATGCATCACATTGATAATTCTTTGGAAATTTTTAAAATAATGACATCCTTTAGTACATTATTTTAAATTCAGTTTGTGATAATTTCTAGAAATGTTATATTAAATTTGAACTCAAAATATAATCCATGAAATCTTTTACTATATTGATTAATTAAATAGAGAAAATTAACATAAATGTTGATGATTTAGTCAAGAAGGAGGTCGAAAGAAATTTGCTGCTTTTTAAGAGCGTGATTTAAGAGCGTGATTTAGAGATTCTTTCTAAACTGAATTTTTTTTAAAAAAAAAGAAAACAAATGAGAAAGGAGGATTGATATATCCATCACTAATATTTAAAAAAGAGATTATATTTTGTTTTGCAGTAGAGCAATGGTAAAAATCTTCTTGGTCCTCTGCAACTGCTTCTAGCTTTCTGCGATGTGTACACAAATTAAAGAGGTTTATTCAACACGTTTTGATGCAAGTTACCACCTTGTTAAGGCACAGAAGGCTCACTAGGACTCGGTTTTTTAATATACATATGATATATATATATATATATATATATATATATATATATATATCATATATATATTACCTTCTAGTGCAGCAGACTTTATTCTGTTTTTCAAAATGACACTAATATAAACCACTGAGATACCAAAGCAGCTCTTAAGAAAGTCTCCTCCTTTTGTCCAAGTGTCAGCTCTCATTTCTCCCTGAGGTAATTTCACTGCTTTCTACATGGAGGCAGCATGGAGCCTTCCCTTTCAGATAGCATCCCTAGCATTCCACACTGGTGAGCAGGGCTTGCAGGAGGATGATTAACTGGAAAGTGTCCTGCTGTGCACAGTAGGCAAGCAGCCCTGAAGCTGGTACAGCAGATGTTTCTGCTACAGCTCTTTAAGGACTATAATTGGGTGAAATAAACATTGTATTTCACTTAATTCAATTTGCTACCTTCTTTCATTTGCTAGAAAATCTGCAGTTTAAATCCACATGAATACCTTGTTTTGAACCAGAAGGCTCATCTGATATATGACTCAGTCATGTGCTAACAATATATTATAAAGGACTGACACAGTAAAAGACAGATTTTTCAGAAATTCAGAGAATCCCATTTGAACTTGATTTAACTCTGCTTATCAGAAAGTCTTAACTGGTTCTTGGATTCTTAAGGTCAAAAACATTTCTCTCTAAATTACTGCTATTTCTGTATCTTATATTCTAGAATTCTAAACATCTAATATTTTTTCTTTTATTTGTTTATTACTTATTTATTTTTGTGCTACTAGGAATTGAATACAGGGTACCACAAATGCTAAGCAAGTACTCAGCAATTGATTTATGACCCTATTTTTTATGCATTTTATATTTTCTGATGCAGTATTTCAATATATTGTCCAGTGTCATTGAACTTACCCTGTAGCCCAGGCCTACTTTGAACTTTTATTCCTTCTCCCTCCATCTCTGATGTAACTAGAGTAACATGCCTGAACCATGAAGTTCAGTTAAAAATTCAATAATTAAAATAATAATATATCAGACTAAATTCAAAATATTTATTCAACCATTTAGTATTATATTAAAAAAACATAGTTTGATTAAATATATGAAAATAATGATATAATTATTTCTTTATATACAACATCTTTGCTACACTCAGACTTGTTATTTTAATTTACTTTTTATTTTAATTAAAAATCCTTGGAGATGAATGTTTTTACAAAACAGAATAGTTTAATATGTGGTAGAATGCAAAGGAAATGTTAACTTAATATAATTAATTTCCTGTATTGCAAGCAGCTTTGTAATTTTTTTGATGATTGAGAGTGGCTGAACCAAAATATTTGTTATTAAGGTCTAAAAACTTATCAGGCTGCCTCAAAAGAGAGACTCGAGTCTAGAGACACTAGAGTCGGCAAAGAATCCAGGCAATGCTAGATCAGTGATGACTGGTTACATTGCCTAACTTTGGCCCGCCACTTACACCTCATGTCAGGACCCTAAACAGTGATGAGTGAGGCATCATTGCATGTCTTTATCCCTCTTTCTACCTTGAATAAATCTCAGACTACTTTTCACCATTTCAATAAATAGTAGTAAGTATAGACAATCTACCTTTCATCATTTAGTATCAGCTTCTTCATTGTATATGTTCATGGAATCTAAATTTTAAACCACGTGTGTGTGTGTGTGTGTGTGTGTGTGTGTGTGTGTGTGCTGTTGTTGCTGTGTAAGTCATGAAGTATGAAACAGATCCTGAGACAAGGGAGGAAAAGATTAATGCTGGGATGTTGAGGCCACTGCTGCTGTTATCTTCACTGCTATCTATAACAAACTTCTTTGGCATTACAAAGCAGACTGACCACCCCAGCTCTCTGGGAATCTTTAGGGCCTTAATTTCATTTCCTAATGTGTCAAGCTCTGTGGATTCAGAAATGGCATGGTTTTCAGCTTCCCCGGAATTCAGACGTCTAGTGTTGGACTAGCCAGTCCTTATTATGCAAGCCACATTAATAAATTTTCTCTCCAATACATATTATACTGACTCTCTTCCTCTAGAGACACTTCAAATAACTAAAATAAATAAAAAAAAGAAAGTAAGGGGATAATTATCTGGAGAAAAGGTTGCAACAAGCTGAAGGAAAGGGGAGGGCCTGGGAAGATGATGAAGGAGGAGAATGAATGAGAACACCTATAATGGCACCACCTTATGAAGATGCTTTGACAAAAAACAAACAAACAAACAAACATAGCTTTCTAGATTAAACTGAAATATCATTTAAAAAAAGATGACAGTCTACATATTTTAAGAGTAAAAAGACCTTAAGAACAGCATCCTTTTTATTTTAAAGCATGTTAAGCTCTTCAGAATCTGTGACTTTACCCTGGGAACCTGGACTTAACATTTCAAGTGTAAGGACAATAATAATTTAATTTTAGGATCTCAGTATGTGTAGATGTTATGCTACTATATTGATGTAATGTGTTTCTGGAAAAATTTTCACATAATTGTTTTCCAAAAAGTTCATAAAATAAGATATTAAGTATAAATCCAGAGAGTATCTAAGTTTTACTTTATTTAGCCATTGCATAGTAAATTTAAACAAAGATCATTTTTCTTTCAGAAAAATCCTCTAGACAATTGGCAGATTTTCTTCTTTAATGAAGATTTTGTTGTCTAAATTAAAGAATTTGCTGGACTGGATAATAATTCCAGAAGTATGGGAAAGCTGTTTTCAGTTTTCTATGATTTAGTGGGATAATTAGGGTTTACATTTTAGACTTCTGGAAGTCACACGATGACAACCTAACTAATTATGCATTCTAATTACTATTTAATTAATGTCCCTCTTTAAATTTATCAAATAAGAGAAGATAACCATAAACTTCTTAGGACTATAGTACATACATTTTTTTTACAACAAATGATGAAAAGTATCCCAACAACAGAATACACAAAAAACATTGATATTTAAAAAAAACAGTATTGATTTATCAAAACATAATCATTGAAAGAAAATGGCCCTTGAATGTAGAAGTGCCATTAGGAGGTGTGGCCTTGCTGAAGGAACTGTGTCATTCTGGAGGCAGGCTATGAAATCTCATTTGTTCTGATTTCCCTCAGTGTAACTTTCAGTTGATTCCCTGTTCCCTGCAAGTCAAGATGTAGCTAGCACCACATCTGCTTGCATGCCACCATGCTTCCTTGTAGGTGGAGTTTTTCTGTGTCTAAGCAGTCACTCCCAAACGACCACACAGAAACTGTTTATTAATTATAAATGCTTAACCAATAGCTCAGGTTTGTTACTAGCTAACTCTTACAACTTAAATTAACCCATTCATACTATTCCACGTTCTGTCACATGACATTACTTATCTTTCACCTAGAATCTGCTATTTCCTCTCAATGTCTAGATGGTGACTCCTCTGACTCTGACCTTTTTTCTTTCCTGTGTCTTTAATCTGCTTCTCCCACCTAACCTTATTCTGTACAACTATTATTGGCCAGCCAATTTCTGTATTAAACCAATCACAGCGACATATATTCATACAGTATAAAGGAATAGTCCACATTCTCCACTATGACAATAATGGACCTCTAAAACTTTAAGTGAGCCTCGCCAATAAAATTTTTATAAGAATTGCCATGGTCATGGTATCTCTTCACAGAAATGAAAATCCTAAGATAAGGCATGAAATAGAGTCCACACTGAGTACATCACCAATAATAAAGTAACTCCTCTTAAAACTCTAATCTCTTCCATCTTCTCTTTTGCATATAGACTAACATGTAAGCATGCAACTTTATAAATACCCAAACAAACAACATAAATCCTGTATGAAAAAATAAAACATTTCTCTTTCCAGTGTTCAGTTGAATTTCCTCTTACCAAAAGCAACATAGAGGTTTTTTGTTGTTGCTGTTTGATTTTTTTCCTTCTCTTCATTGCATCATTACTCATTTAAGAGTTTTGAATGACTTATGAATTTATTACTTTTTACTTTGTTAGTCAAAATTGTGCATCTAAGATTACAAATGATTAGTTCAACTTCAGGAATATTGCAAATGACATTTCTACAGCAGTTTTTGTCATGGTTACTCTATTATAATTACTTCTCCTGGAGACATAGTTGTTATTATATTCTCTATATAACAAAATTATTGCTAGTGTTCTGCACAAAATTAAAAATCAATTTTAAGCAAGATGGTAAAATGATTCATTATTACTTGCAAATACGCACATGAATAAGATAATGAAAAAATTTATGTCAGACTATGATGTTTTCTGTGCACACACTTGCACACACAATATATCTATATATATATATATATAGATATAGGAATTGCATTACTTATATAATACATGGAAATCTACATTGAGCTATGTAACCTTTGCTGTTTGAATTTTCTACCCAAGTTTTTTTTTTTAACTTAACTCTATTTAATGCATTATTTTATATTTAAATCACAACCTTTTATTCTTAGAGGTCCAATGTCATAATTTTTATCTTTCACTTATATTATTTTTTCATGTTTAACTATTATATTTATAAAATAATAAATGTCTCTTTTCATGGAAAGCTTGTGATCATTGTAAATATAGTTTATTCTCTCCTGATTTAGTCAATATCAAAGTGTAAGGGGGCTTTAACAACTGAATTTTGCTCTGAAATGTTGGACATAGTTTTTTTAAACTTTTACAGTTATCTCAAACCTTGATTATTTTGACTCAAATTTTGTTTCAAGTGATATTTATGATAATTTGCCACATAAGGTCATAGTTAAGCAACAAAATTAATAAATACAAACTGTTTTTCAGACCCAGATATAAATCCAGATACTAATCGACATCAGATTTTTGATAAAGGAAACAGAAATACATACTAGAAAAAAAGTCGCATTCAATAAATGATGCTGCTCAAGCAGGTTTTATACAAGTGGAAGAATGCAAGTGGAGTCTAACTTAGTTTGGTTTCCTATTGCCGTGAAGAAACACCAGGACGAACAACAACTTATGAAAACAAGGGTTTATTCGTATTATAACTGTCAGGTCACATTTCATCCCTGAGGGAAATCAAGACAGGTACTAAAAGCTGGAATCTGAAGGAAGGAGCCAAAACAGAAACTATGGAGAAGAGTTGCTCACTGTTTTGTCCTCCATAGCTGCTTAGCCTTCTTTCTTATAGAAAACAGGACCCAGGGATGACTCTACCCACAATGGCCTGGGCCCTCCCCACTAATGATTAACTAAGAAAATGCATTACAGCTGGATCTTATGAGGGCTCCACCTTCTCTGATGATTCTAGTCTGGGTTACATGGACATAAAAGCAACTATTACAGATCCATACCTTGCATAAGCCTCACCTCCAATGGGCTCAACTATCTAAACATAAAATGAGATACATTGTACTTGCTAGAAGAGAAAGGGGAAAATACCTTGAATTTATTAGCACAGGAGATTTCTTGAATATAACACCAATAGCACAGGCACTAAAATCAATAATTAATAAATGGTACCTCATGAAATTGAAAAACTTCTTCTGTAAGGCAAAGGACACTATCATTCAAAATGGTAGCATATAGAATTAGAAAGTATTTTACCAACTCCACACAAGATAGAGGGCTAATAGCCAAATTAAATAAAGAACTCAGAAAACTAGAAATAAAAAATCAATTAATAAATGGGACACAGATCTAAACAGAATTCTCAATAGAGGAAATTCAAATGACTGTGAAACATTAAAAGAAATGTGGCATGCCCTTAGCCATCAGGAAAATACAAAGCAAAATGACATTGAGGTCCCATCTATAGCTGTCAGGATGGCTAACATCAAAAATACAAGTGACTGCTTGTGCTGACAAAGATGTGAAATAAGGGGAAAACCTTTCTACAGCACTTATGAATTTTCAGTATAACAGTTACTCAGAAAGATGGGAATATATCTACTTCAAGATGCATCTATGACATTCTTGGGTATATACCTAAAGAATCCTTCATCCTGCTACAAGGACTCTTGCTCAGCTATGTTCTTTGATTTGATAATAATAGCTAGGAAATTAGAAAAAACCTACATGTCTTTCAACAGAAACATGGATTAAGAAAATGTGGTACATTCACACAATGGGGTGTTACTCAGCTTTTAAAGAAAATGACATCATAAAATTTGCAGGCAAATGGATGAAACTGGAATATTGAGGAAATAAATGAATGAAAATATATTTATTACTATTTACAGGTACCAGATGGAATGTCTTATATAAAATTGTAAGTTTAGGCATTGTATACTTTGGGTGTGATTGCATATTAAATTTCCAACTTCATAAATAACTGCCATCATAGAAATTTAAGCAGAGTTGAAAGCTTCAGGTCTATATGATTATTCTGCATTTCAGTTACTTGATGTCAGTGAAGTAGAGAACTAAGAAATAGATGAGAGGGAGAAAAAATAAAATGTGATTCTACTCAAATAAAGGCTAATAACCATAGCATGGCCAAAGATGAAATATAGTAATCTGAAACAGAAAATGGAGGAACAAGAATTGTTATTTAGTTTGCAGTATAGTGCAGAACACTGAGTTATACTGGAAGGAAAACTGTACCTAAAAAAACAATAGCAAACACTGGCTTCATTCGCCAGAAGAAAATATGTTATTCTGCCATGTAGGAAGATTTTTTTTCATGTATTAAAAATAAAAAATAAAATATAATAATCCCATTGCTCCTGAGGTACAATATAGAATGGAATATGTTGAAAAACTCATTAAAAATAATTTGACATATATTTCTGATCATTAGTATAATGTACCTGGAGCTATAGGAAATTAATATTGGAAACTAATTCTAGGTAATTTTGTTTAACATATCTCCTATGAACTTATGACAGTTAGGTGTCCGTGTCTTCTTAGAGAGAACTTTTTTTGTTCTTGACTGTCTTCTGTGTAGATATCTGCACACCCATTGTACTTTCAATTTTCTTCAGCAACATGACCCAGTACTATCTAAATGTATAGTTCTCCATATTTCATACAGTTTAGACTCTGGAGTTATTGATTAATTTTGGTATTTATTTATTTATTTATTAAAATTTCTACCTCCTCCCCTCCTTCCAATACCCTCCCACTCCCCCCACTTCCCCCACTCCCTCTCCTGCTCCCTCTCCAGTCCTAAGAGCAGTCAGGGTTTCTTACCCTGTGGGAAGTACAAGGTCCTCCCCCCTCCCTCCAGGTCTGGGAAGGTGAGCATCCAAAGAGACTAGGCTCCCACAAGGCCAGTCCATGCAGTACAATCAAAACTTAGTGCAATTGTCCTTGGCTTCTCAGTTAGCCCTCATTGTCAGCCACATTCAGAGAGTCCAGTTTGATCACATACTCCATCAGTCCCAGTCCAGCTGTCCTTGATGAGCTCCCATTAGATCAGTCCCATTGTCTCAGTGGGTGGACGCACCCATTGGGGGTCCTGATTTCCTTGCTCATGTTCTCCCTCCTTCTTCTCCTCATTTGGACCTTTGGGAGCTCAGAATGGCTAAAATCAAAAACACCAATGATAGCCTATGTTGAAGAGGTTGTGGAGTAAGGGTAACACTCATCCATTGTTGGTGGGAATGCAAACTTGTGCAACCACTTTGGAAATCAATGTGGTGGTTTATCAGGAATCTGGGAGTCTACCTACCTCAGGACCCAGCAATTCCACTCTTGGGAATATACCCAAGAGATGCCCAATCATACTACAAAAGCATTTGTTCAACTATGTTCATAGCTGCACTATTTTTAATAGCCAGAAACTGGAAACAACCTAGGTGCCCCTCAATAGTAGAACAGATTAAGAAGGTGTGGCACATATACACATTAGAGTTTGACTCAGTGGTTAAAAAAAAAAAACAATGATATCTTGAACTTTGCATGCAAATGGATGGAAATAGAAAACACTTTACTGAGTGAGATAACCCAGACCCAAAAAGAGGATATGGTATGTACTTACTTATAATAGGTTTTTAGAAAGTATATATGAAAATAATCAGAAATATTTGAATGGCAGTTTTTTTGCCCTTATCACATAAGAAATTGTAGATTTAATAAAAAAACTGTGTGTATAAGAAATATTTACTTCACCTGGCATTTTATTTAATATAATCTTTTGGTGTTGAAAATAAAAATGTTTCATTATTACTCAAAATGCAGTTTGAATAATTAAACTAATATTTTACCCTGGAAATCGTGATCTCCAAAAGTAATGTGATTAAAATTTTCAACTTTTAACTAATGGGATAAGCTAAAATTGAAAATATCTTTTATACCTGGTTCAGAATTAAATTTTGTAGCTTAAAATTGCATATAAGGCTTCTAATCCAAAATATCTCGTCAGGTTAGTAATCCCAGCATGTGGGAAAAGGATGATTAAATTCCACAGACACTCATCAACAAGTCATACTTAATCTGCTCTCCATCATATAAAGAATATCTTAATTCAAGTGGCTACTTTCTATAACTATCATGTACAAATTGTCATGATAAGAGCACTCATCTGAAACTAAAGATACAAAAAGTGATTAATTAGTTCTCATGGAGAAAATATGAGCTAAGTGAAATTTATAATGTCTGCCTCAAAGAATAATTTCTGCAACTCTGAGAGAAACACTGAAAACCAAATGTAAACTCCCTTTCTGAATCAGTATTTACAGCAGTTTACACATAGATGTAACATTTAAGTTGGTTTCCTCGGTCAGATGGAATCTGATCCTTCAAATTACCCTTTTCTCTCAGGTTAAGTATTAACTTCAACTATGCTGTGAATTTAGTGATTGATTTAATAATATGTTTTAAAATCAAGAAGTTTTCTCTATAAAGTTAAAGGTTTAAAAATATTTAAACTCTACATTAAGGAAACAGGCAGCTAACACACCTCTAATCCATCCATGCTTGCCCCTTATTCAGGATTGTCTCAGAATGGATGGGATTGTCCTGCAGTTTTCAGCACTTGACTATAAGTTCATTTTTCTTATGTTGTTTGTGGAGGAAAAGTTTATTTTGATTAAAGTAGCTTATAATATTAAGAGAAAAGCAAATGGCAGGCACCAGTCTTTTACTTTCAAACTATAGTGAACCCATGACTCAAATACACTGCATTTCTAGCCACCTCCAGTTGACCTCATGTAATTAGCATTAAAGGAGAAGGAAACTACCAAAGTTTAATCTGATATTTGAACACATGCTTGAAAAGAAATCCTGACTTTGATCAGGCACTTACTTAGCCCTTATGATTTTTCTTATAGAGATTGGAATATGTACTGAGAATTCCAGAACTTAATTTTGGCCAACTCCTAAAGACTCACTAGAGGAGGCTGTAATTCTATTTAGAATTACGACTTGTTGGCACCGTTATTATCATTCAGGGACAGCAGACGAAACTCTGAAACAGCAAGAAGTGTCAGGACAGCATCATTCCAAGTACTCACTAAATCTTCATTGCCCATCTATGCATTATTTTACTTGACAGGTAATAAACACTCCAGGGAAGATAAGTAATAAGATGAAAATCTCACATCTAGATACATTTTTAAGTAATTCCAATAGCATACCTGTAAAACTCACTAGAGTCCTTTATCATAGAGTAATATTGTTAGCATGGGAGTAAGCCTAGGACTTCTGTCAGATAAAGGACAACAGATCTGAATTTCAACTTCTTTCACTACAAGAAATTGAGACTGTAACAGGCTGTACATATTGAAATTATTGCTACATCAGAGTGATATAATTCATGGATTGAAGTGTCTCAGGTTTAGTGTTCTTAAGATAAAGGAACACAATGTAAGGTAAACAATCAATAATGGATGGGAAAGGACTCATTATCTTCATTGCTTTTTTTAAAAAAGTGGATTATCATAATTCATGTGTCTTTAATCAAAAACCAGAATAATACAGAAACTAGAGTTATACATTATTCTCCAAAGTATAATGATCAATTTCTGGGGCCAAAGCTATGCATATACTAGAATATGTATAATCTAGTTACAAAATCAGACTGCAAGAAACATCTTGCCCTCTAATGAACCCATTAAGGAAATGGTACATTTTCACCAATTTCCTAATTGAAGATATTCTGTGCTTTGAATGTTTATATCTCTCCAAATGATACATTCAAACCCTGATTCTCAGTCAATGGTATGGTTCTCCTTCTCCTCTTCCTCCTGCTCCTCCTTCTTTTGATTCTCTCTTTCATGGTAAAATGAACCATATATCTTATAAAGATACTATCTCTCAAATGAAAGGTGTTTCTTTAAAAATAAATCACTTCTGAGAGTGATAAACCACAGAATATCACAGAAGAAAAAGAAGAAGAAGAAGAAGAAGAAGAAGAAGAAGAAGAAGAAGAAGAAGAAGAAGAAGAAGAAGAAGAAGAAGAAGAAGAAGAAAAGACAGTATCTCTGAAGATTGAGCCCCTCAACAAACAGAACCTACCAACACTTAATGCTAGCTGCCCAAGCCAGAACTTATCATATTTCTCATAAAACTATGCAGTTTATGGTATTTTTATGCCTTTAATATAAACTAAAACGATGTTCAAATCATCAATTCTAGCTAGCATCAATTATTTGACTGTAAGATATAGTTTTATTTGCTGTTTAGACTAGATTAAAAGATGTAAGGCTGATAAAACATGCATATGTGCCTATTGCTGTGCTCCCACAGAGTACTGAGTTTTGAAAAGCATCTAGGAGGATGCCAAGGAGGCCTAGTCCAAAAATGGGCACCACCTTCCAGTATGTTGGTGGTCCACATGGAAAGTTCTCACTTGAAGGCAATCTGCAGGCCTACAAGCTTTTTTTCTTTTTGAATGAGCATATCCATCTCTACTGCCATGATCTGATGACAAGGGACTCCAGTTTCCTTCCTTGTTTAAAAGAACTCTATAGCAGCTACTCTACAAGAAATGTCCATGTTTTGGTGATTGGATTGTAAAATCAAGATTTCTGGCTGCCTCGGTAGACAACAACTTGACTCTCTGCCTCTCTACAGTTCAGATAAGCATTGTAGAATCATAGAGCACAGTGTTCTTAAGCCAGCCAATGCCCTTTAATAATTTATATGCATACATCCTGTTCACTCTGATTTTCTAAAGAATTCTGCTGAATGGGCTGATTATAATTCTAGAATTATTAATGACCATGAGGCTAAGAAAACTTTCTCTAAGTTAGATTGTCCTACTTTACAGCTGAATTACATGACACAAGGCAGACAAAGAAGAAAACCACTGAAATTTAGAGAAAAGATGTGACACAGAAAGGCATTGAATATCCCTGTTCAACATTTGTTTTAGGTTTTTTTTTCTTACCAAACCATATAGGTTTTTATTATAGCCTCTTTCTTTTCTTACAAATCTATTTCCTACATAGTTCAGCTTAATTATTCTCATTTTAAATAACTGAGGTCTCTCAGTGGTTTACAAATATCACTATTTTACCTCAATTTTTATGACTGTCTCACTCATCTCTTCAATAAACATGTGCTTAAGTATAATGTACATGTAGCACAATAGAGTTGGCAAAAAAAAGTATGGCATAATATGTGCTTCACTAAACTTTTGTAGCATAGGATGTTAATTGCATGAATTGTCAAATTCCAAAATCATTATTCTCAATCTGTTAAGAATTAAAATTGAATAAAAATGTCTTCTTTACTCAAGAGCAATCTCTGGAGAGATTGCTCAGCAACTAAAAGAGTTTACTACTCTTGCAAAGGACACAAGTTCAGATCACAGCACCCAGATGGTATCTCACAACTCTTTATAACTCTAGCATCAAAGGATCTAACACACTCTTCTGGTGTCTGCGAGCACCAAAAAAGTGGATGTAACATACAGATATACTTGCAGACAATCACATACATAGTCCCTTGGACTTCCCACAGGTCAGAGCACCCTGACTTTTCTTAGGACTGGAGAGGGAGGGGGAGGGGAGGAGTGGGGGGAGGGGAGGAGGTGGAAATTTTTATTTTTATTTATTTATTTTTTGAGTGTCCGGGTCATTCGCCAAGAGGTGAATGCCAATTTATTCAGCTTTATCCAGAGTTAATATACCTTTCCCTCCAGTAACGGAAATTCCTGCCAGCCAGAGGGGAGTGATTAAAAAAAATAATTCTAAAAAGTCTAAATACAAAAATCACTTATTTAGTGTCTCTAAACTTCTTATTTGCATCATTATATAATAAGTGAAATGTTTGAAATACATAATCCAATGAAATAGAGATATCTTGAGTAAATTTTGGATTTGAAAAAGTAATATCATTATATAAATATTTCATAAAATATAATTAATAGAATGTAACATATATTAAATTTCTTAGTTGTTTATCTTCCATAATATTTTATTTCATCACCTTTAAATTTGAAATGGTCATAAGTAATTCATTTTAAAACATCCCTATTTCGAAAGTTTCATCTTTCTATATAATTTCTGTGCTTTAGCTGTTAAAGAAATTTGTAAGTTACAAGAACAAATTTTCTGTACTGCACACCATGAAAAAATATCACTGAATCTGGGTATGTTTATTGCTTTCTTTCAAGGAAAGTAATTTGTTGTCATTTCTAAAAGGAAAAGATAATCAGTGCAGAGACCAGGGGTAGATGTGTCAAGATACTTCTGTGCAGTGTGTTAACCAGGGAAGAACGGCACCGTTCACAGGTGACTTCAGTTGCTTTGAATTAAAACACACACACACACACACACACACACACACACACACACACACACGTGTATATATTATGTATTAATATAAATAGAATACCTGAACAAAAGAATTCATAAGAACACTGCCCATTGGCATCTATCTATGTGTTTTTCTGTTTTACTAATCTTCTTGTCTAGAATAAGATACTCATGTATTCTCTTACATGTAGGTCTATGTATTCAAGAATTATGTTTGTTTTATGCTGAAACTAAGAGTTCTTTGAAATGAAGAGAGTTTTATAATTTTCAAATGACTAAAAGTATATTAATTGAAATATATAACTTACAAAAACTTAATTTGCAACTGTCATTCATTCTAGGAACTACTATTGCTCTGGAGTTTCCTTGATTCATGATCTTACTTTATCTCAGATGCAAGAATTATTCTTAAATATTTGAGATCTTTTAAGTCAACAGATATTTCATCCATTACTTTTAAATATATGTTTAATCTTTAGAAAGCTTTAGGTTCAAAGCAACAGTGAACAGGAAAGTTAGAGGTGATTTACATATCCTCTCTAAACAAGACAGGGAACAAGAGATAGAGGTACTGAACATATCCTCTCTAAATAGGCACATGTTTTGTGAAGCAGAGAGAGATGTTTGTTGAGACTGTTGAGCCTGTAGAGATCCAGCTTTTTTATGAAACGTCACTTGAGACTTTATTTTGGCTCTCAGTTTTGGAGACTTCAGTCCATATCCTTGGTTGAATTGTGTCTTGGAGTGCGGAGAGGTAGAACAGCATGTTCAGAGCATATGATGGTGCCTCTGGCTCAGAGCATGGTAGACTGGAGGCAGTGTACAGGAGAGGAAGAGACAATAAACAAGATATGCTCTTCAGTGTCGTGCATGTGGTGAGTTAATTCTGACAAGAAGACCCCAGGACTTATGTAACACAAACATATCTATGAATTAACACAGAAATGTAATTTGTACTCTCATAATCTAGTAAACTCTCAGTAGTGCCACATAGAGGATGAAGTCTTCCATACCTGGGTCTTTGAAGGAGCACTTAGATCTTCACCATAGCTTTTACATTATGTTTCATTCTTTAAATATGTTGTTCTAGAGATGTAGACAAATTTATAATAAAATAAATACCAATTCATTTCCCTGTACTAATAATATCTGTGATCCACTCATTAATCCCTTCGTCTCTCTAACCTGCTAACATTCATCTTTTCACTGTCTTTGTAGCTTGCTCTTTACTAAAATGTCTGATAGATGGCATCCTGGATAATGTATTATTTCCAAATAAGTTTCTTATTCTATACACAATTCATATTCTCTGTGACTTTGGATAGCTTAATACTCCATTACTTTCAATAACTAAATGAAAGCCAGTAGGGATGTATTCATTTGTTTCTATGAAAGACATCTTAGATGCTTTAATTTATCAGCAATGATAAATAGTGATGCTAAAAAATTGTTCACGGTGTAGTATTAAATTCCTTTTATGTGAGAAAATCCGTAATTTCCAGATTGTATGTTAGGGATATATTCAATGTGTAAGAATTCAGAATTCTAAAGTAGTGGCAGGAATGATGGGTCAGTGGCTAAGAATAAAGACTGATTTGGGTTTGGTTCTCGGCATGCATACTGAGGGGAAAGCTCTCGTCTGTCACTCTAATTCCAGAAGACCCAATGAACTCTTTGAGCCTCTGAGGACATGTACCTGTATGTACATGCTACACATAAATACACATAAATAAAAACAAATTGCCTAATTTTATCCTGAAGTGACTGTTCCATTTTACATTCCCATCAGCAATGAGTAAGTCTCTTTCATTGGACATCCTCATCAATATTTTCTCTTTTCCCATGCATTTAGTTCTCATCTCAGACTATCCTTATTCACTCCAGATTCGTCTAATTGTTTTTCAGAAAAAAATATTTTTTTCTGAAAATGCTTTTTAAGTTAATTTTTACATTTAAAATGTAAAAATGACATAAGCAAAAATGAAACAGTGCTCTCAGAGTCTCATTTGGTGAAACACTGAGTTTAATGGACTTGTTTACAGAAACATGTATTGGAGGTTAGTTATAAGAGTATGTAGCCTCCCAACTGTCTCTCACATTCAGTGGGCCTAGTTTGACCCTATGCAGGTTTAGAGCTAAGGGACTTGGTCTTGCCTCAAAGTGAAGTATCAGACTTTGTTGACTCCCTATGGTAAGCCTTATTCTTTCTGAGGAGTGGATGGTGGGCTGGTGGGAAGGGTGGGGTAGGAGGATGGGAGGTACTGGCAATAGTGATAGTTATGTCAAATGAGAAAAGATTATAAAAAATTTTTTTAATTAAAAAAAAGAAAAACAACAACAGCAAAAGACTTTGCAGCCACACTTTAATAAGCATTGGCTTATCTCATTATACACGTATGCTTTGATTTATGTGTTGAACTGAAGACGTTCATCATCAACTTAATGGGACTTAGATTCTAGACCTACCTATTGCATTCTCTCTCATTTCTTTCCCATTCCTACTTTATTGTCATATTTTAGATGCTATATAAAGATGAAATATTTTCAGTACTTCATTCTTGTATTTTTTGTTGTTGATAATAGCAAATATATCAAGGCTCTGGGGAAAATACTTCCACCTTTGTCTAAGCATTTATATACTACAGATAGAGTTCAGATATCAAAAGTTTGCTTAATTGCATGTCTTCTGGCTAGTATAGTCCTCTTGAACAAGCAAAATATATGATTGCTTTTAGAAAGTATTTTAAGGTGAGACACCCTTTTAAACTTATCGCTTTCCTGTTGTATATCCCTTTGTTTCTATATAGAACCATGAGGCAGTGCTTAACATCACAGCCATCCTGAAAAGACAAAAAGATATAGCTAAGAAAAGAAACATAGAATCATTGAGATCACCTTCATTTCCTTTAGCAGCTAAGAGTTACAGTTAACCACTATGCCTAGGCCTAACCAATTTGTTTCCTTTTAATCTACTAAGTGTTAGACTATTAACTAGCATGTTGACATCTTTAAATAGTGAACAATTAATGTTTTTCATCTTACATATTCTTGGGTTGAGCAAAGATCAAGGCTTTTGCCTCTTCTATCTGAAGATTGCAGAGAAAACAGTCTAAAAATATAGCATGAGCAAAAAATAATAATTTTATTGACAACTTTCTCAATATTTAATTTGCTTATTGTATCGTCACAGAATTAAACTTTTATATATTTAAAAATCAAACTTAAAGTTTGTTTTTTTAATTGTTATTTTTGTTATGGTGTTTCTACAACTCTACTTTCTCTTTAGGAGTACCTCTAGTTGTTGTGGTTGTTGGTGGTAGTGGTTGTGACTCTTGTTTCAAATATCTAATTAAAAATGAGTGAAGTTGTGATGAGTACCCCAGTTATCAACTTGACTAGATTGAGGGATGCTGAAGTAAAACTCTTGGAGTTTCTTTAGTGAAGTTTCCAGACAGGACTGTCACCTGATACTGGAAGTTAAAGAGAAAGACCTACTCAGAATTTGGGTAGCACCATCTGATCAATAGAGAGCCCAGAAGGAACTAAAACTAAAGGCCATATATCTGAATTCCTCATAAATATGTCAAGTGATTCTGCCAATGACCATGTGATAGACCTGGATAACTCTACAAGAAACTTCTGCTATTCAAAGTCATTCTAGGTTTACAGAATTGACAAGACCCAGCTCTAACCTCAGGAAAAGGCCTCCAACTTCTTTGATTGAGTATCAGTCAGGTTTGTTTCCTCTCTTATGTGAACACAATTATTGTTGAACTATACAACTTTTTATCATATAAGCCAAAAAAACAAATACTACAATAAGTTCCTCTTTGTTTTACTTCCTTTCTCTATATTATTATGATTTAACTCTGTTCCTCTGGAGAATCCTCACTTATAATGCAATCAGTGTTGCTGTAAACTCTTGACATGCTAGGTGTTATTAATACAATGCTTTGAATAAATAACCGTAAATGTGTTGCTAGCAAAACCATTAACAATTTTAATGTTCCAATATATAACCTGCTTAATCATAGTAAATAAAAAGAAAGCATCTTTAATAAATATGTTGTGTCATATTGATTTCTGTAAAATAAACGTATTAAAATGTATTTCCAATACTTTTTGTGAATTATATGCCTAATTAAAACTTTTAAAAAATAACATTAAAAATTTATTTCGTTTTCTGAAATAATTAACAGAAAAGAGATTCTGTGAGTCTGCTGCTATGTTTGCACTAGACATTGCATCCCAGGGGTATTAGGAACATTAGGCAGCTGTACTCCTGTTATGCTAGAGTTACCGCTCACTGTGGTTGAGACATCTGACAAGCAACATCTCCATGCTAGGATACACAAATTCCCCAAACCCTGCAGGCTTTCAACATTCTTAATCCAGCTTGTTGTATTTCAAAGGAGTTTTATTAAATCAAAAGAGTCTGAGGAGGTTGGTATGGTAAGGGTTTCTCTCCAAAGACAATCAGGAAACACAGGATCTTCATTAAGCAAATGGAGAGCATTGGGGATTATGCCCCTGCCCTTATTTAGTTATCTTTGAACATTTTTTTTTATTCTCAAGTGAAATAAGTTTTTAGGAATCTTATCTCACAGTTGAAGTTGAACCATACTTCAACACTTTCTACTTGTGGCTTACTTAGTGCCATTTTGGGAAAATGGGTGATTTGATTTTATGGGATTTATTAGATCTTATTTCCTTTGACTGGATTTAAGAAGCAATAAAGATTTGAAAAATAGAATTCTGGCATATGACTTATTAAGATTTTATGCTGCTCTCGCAGATCAAAATATGGTTCCTAGCTAGCACCTGTATCAGGCAGTTCAAAACCACCCGTAACTTCAGCTCCAAGAGATCTACTGTCGTTTATCTCCCCAAAGTAACCTGCACATGTATGACAGACACTCGTTATGCAAACACACATGCACATGAAGGAAAATAACAACAAATCCCTTAAAGAAAACACATTGCACAATATCTCAAAATAATTTCTACCATCTCTCGCTTGGCTCAAAGACATCTTCTAGACAGATAGAAGGGTCTCAGTCTCATTGTTACGACAAATTCCACATCTTTAGTCAGCTTTTCATCAATAGCTGTTTTTCTAAAATTCAACTTGTTACTGAATATCTTCTTGAAATCACCAGTAGCTTTATGATTTTATTTTGTATCTGAAATCTTTAAGTGTATCCTCCCAATCTCTATAGGACTGCTGAAAGAGCTCTCTTTTTGGATAGAATTAACATATTTCTTCCACATATTAATCTACATGCATTAAAAACTGTGCTTGCACAAGGTGGCTGTAGTTCATCTAGCATCATCCTACTCATTTCTTGAAACCTCATGACAAATATCTCATTACAGACATTGTTACCTAACCTCTGAACTTTGGTTGAAGAATAACCTGTAATTTTCTTTTTTAATGATTATGAATAAGAAAAAAACAGTATTAATTCAACAAATCTCATTCCTCCTTGATAGAACTCCATTCCTATGAATCTAGAGCTATTTCTATTTCATTTAATACCATTGCCATCCTGCATAGTATGTGTTCCATAAACATTTATGAGTATGATAATATTCATAAATTCAACTTACACCCAGAACAATGTCAGAAGACAAAAATACTAAAGTAACGTGAAATACCATGTATACACACTCGGTGTTTTCTGTTACACAATATGGAAAGCTCCATAATTAGTGTACAAGATGCCTTTCTTTGTGCCACTATCTACAATTGATCTTTGAGTAAAATAAGGAAGAGGTACCATGAATTTGCTAAATGTGAAATACTAAGAAACAAAATCAGTCTTTTGTTACTGCTTATAATGAAATTGTATATCATTATTTTAAATGTTATGAATTAAGCTGCAAAGTAGATATTTTCATGATACTAAAAATGTTTTGCATTTCTTTTAAAAGTACTAAAATTTTCCCTTGATTTATAAATTTTAAAATTTGTAAAAATTTTATTTTACAAAATTAAGAAAAAATGTATTTATTTATTTTTCTTTTGAAAGTTTCCTGAATATATACAATGTATTGTAATCATATTCAGCCTCATGTTATTCCCATAATACTTGTGATGATACTTCCTCTTTGCAGCTAAGCCCCTTCATACTGTCATGTGGCTTTTTTTTCAGGTTTTGCAGATAACCGAAGCGGTAACATGTTCCTGATTGTAATAAACAGAAGACAATATTTCATAGCTCTACCTCTGGCTCTTAACAACCTTCCTTCACTCTCTTCCATAACATCATCTTGGCCTTTCTATGGTGTTATGGACAATTTAAAAGTTTATATAATCTCTGTATTTTACAAACTCTGTAAAATTCTAATTAGCCAAAGAATCCCTAATGTAGAGAAACCATCTAGTGTAAATTTGCAACTCAAGACACAGGCCTCATTATTGACTATTATTAATTATCTGAACACATAATTTTATCCCATTTATAGATTTTTATGTGAATGCTAAATATTCTGAAATTAAACTTTATGTTATTTTGAGAACATGCATAGTTTTAAAGTAACAATAACACTAAGTATTTATTGAAATTGCCATAAAACTGGGAGGAGGATTAGAGGACTAAAATGGGACCAATATAATTTAACTTAAGTGCTAGGAAAAACTATTATTAAGAGTTGTATTCTTAATTTCTTATTTGTAGAGGAGAAGGAACATCAGCTGCCATGTAGGCCTAAGACTGTGAAATAACATAAGAGAAAAACAGCAAAAGAAAACTAATACAGACAAGACATTTTAAGGGCTTCTATAAGAGCTTCTATCTTGATTTGTTTTTTTTTTTTATTTCTTTTTTGGTTTTTTCGAGATAGGGTTTCTCTCTGTATAACATCCCCCACTGTCCTGCAACTAGCTCTTGTAGACCAGGCTGCTCTCAAAATCAGAGATCCACTTGTCTCTGCCTCCCGAATTCTGGGATTAAAGTCATGCACTACCATCGCCAAGCTCTATCTTGATTCTTTTAAAGGTGAATTCCTGAACAAGTCATTTAAATCTATACTAAGTTATACAGTGTGGCCAATTTCTACTAGTTGATGTACCAGAACAATATTCTAAATCTGCTGTTATGTTTCCATTGTACCAATTTATTTACTTAAAACAATAGTACTTTCATTCTATCAATAGAGTGATGGTCATTTTGCTTTAGTATTTTTCTGCCCTTTTCTTCCAAAAAGACATGTGAAAGGAAGTGTGTGTGTGTGTGTGTGTGTGTGTATATATATATATATATATATATATATATATATATATATTAAAATAAAAGTCATGTATACTGATTTTCAAGGTGGCTTATCAGTTTGGACTCTCCCCAGCAATGGAGGAGTGTTCCCTTTATCCACGTCCTCTTCAGCATAAGCCGTCATCAGTGTTGTTGATCTAGGCCATTCTCATATGTATAAGATAAAATCTCAGAGTTGTTTTGATTTAAATTTCTCTGATCACTAAAGATGTTGAGCATTTCTTTAAGTTTCTTTCAGTCCTTTGATATTCGTCTGTTAAGAGTTTACTTTTTTAGGTCTGTACACCATTTTTTCACTTTGTTCATTTGATGTTAAGTTTCTTGATTTCTTGTCCAATATGGTGCTGGTGAGGATCTTGTCCCAATATGTAGTAGGCTTCTGCTATGTCTAATTGAACATGTCCTTTGTTTTATAAAAGCTTCTCAGTTTCAGGAGGTATCACTCATTAATTGTTGCTCTCAGTGTCAGTATAACCACTTGTACAGCTTCTTTGGAAATCATTATTGTAATTTCTCAGAAAATTAGGAAACATTCTACCTCAAGACCCAGAAATAAAGCTGCTGGGTATATACCCCAAGGATCCTCAATCCTGTCACAAAGACACATGTTCAGCCATGCTCATAGCAGCATTATTTGTAATAGCCAGAACCTGGAAACAACCTAGATACGTGTTAACTGAAGAATGGATAAAGAAAATGTGATACATTTACACAATAGAGTACTACTCAGTGGTTATAAAAGTGGTATCTTGAAATTTGCAGGCAATATATAGACCTAGAAAAGACATATTGAGTGAGGTAACCCAGACCCAGAAAGACAAGTATAATACATATTCACTCATAAGTGGCTTTTGGACATAACACAAAGGAAAACCCTTGTACAGGCTACAACCACAGAGAAACTAGACAACAAAGAGGACATTAAGAGATACATATATGGATCTACATAGAAAGATGAAAAGATAAGATCTTCTGAGTAAATTGGGAGCATGGAGGTCATGGGAAAGGATAGAAAGGGAGACGGAAGGAAGGGAGGGGAGTGGAGAAAAATATATTGCTCAATAAAAATAAAATGAAAAAAGTAAAAAAAAAAGACATGTATACAATTGATAAGATGCCAAAAGTAATCTTCAGTGTATACTATTGTAATTATAACTGTTAAAGGTATTGAAAATTTGAATATTAAATAATACAAGGAGATGGTAGAAACAATAAATAACTGTATTGTGCTGTGTTGCTAACACTTTTAAATGAACATATTTCCTCATACTTAAAAAATCATATTCCATATAAATTAGTATATAATTAGATGATAGCAACAATTATTTGTTCCATCTCATTAAACACATTTACTTTAATATGTACATGATGATCTACATGGATATATATGCAATATCAAATACCATGACTACAATTGTGTATAATGAAGTTCTCTAACAAGGCCTTATTATTTAATACTAGGTTTCAAAATCACACTGTTCTTTTCCTCCTTCTCCAAATATAATAATATTGTTCAACATATGCCAGAAATTTTATCTTTGTGTTTAAAATGCTCATGAAAAATAGGAGAAAAAAATTGGAAATTGAAATTAAAATAATGAATTTCCCTCTGAATTTATCATAGGCTAAAATCCTACCATACATACTTCAGGTGGTGAAGTTAATTAATATTCTGCATACTAAAGAGACATAGTCATGCCTTCTCATATTAAAAATTGGGTGATTTATAACAGGACAATCTCACAAGGGCTTGGCACAAGTTCACATTTTGCTTTTGACCAAAATGAATAAACTTGAGGTTGCCTGAGAATCATAATCAATTAATTCAGTGTCAGTTTAAGTGAGATACATTTCAGAGAACATCACAAAAATATATTAGGAAAGCATCATTTCATAAATGGCTTTTGATAGCCATTACTGCATGTTTTGCCAGAACAACTTTTTGAAGCAATGTTTTATTGAACATGGGTAGAGAAAAACTGAAAAATCCAACTGTAACAATTGTTTGTAATACATTTTCTGTCTGTCATAACTAGCTCATAAATAATCAAATAAAATATATTTATAATGAAATTAATTCAAATAAATTATTTGCAATGTTTTTACTATTTATATATACCCTACGGATTTCTGTTTTTTCCATCCAACACATAGTCTCATTTCTAAGGTTTCAGGTAAAATTCAATGCCTAATTTCTCAAAGACATATTCTTTGCTAAGTGTCTGTAGAATCTAAGTGCTCTCACATTATAAATGATAATTTAAAGGTCATAAATTATTTATTGAAAGAAGAATCATAAAATTTGAAGATAACACAATTATTATCTCAGACCATGGTAGTAAGTATAAAACAAAAGAAAGATCTCAATGATTTTATAATTTAATAAGCTATTTGCCTTACAAACAAATATCTGTGTATAACTATAATCCATCATTATGCATTTGATTGCAGCATTATGTTGAACATCCTTAGCAAGGAGAGGACTAAGAAGCAGCACAGTATCTGGAAATTTGTTGAGTGTATTACAGTGGACCATGAGTCTGCAAACCTGTGTTGGATCAGAGTACTCATTAGGAATGAAAACGAGCAAATGAAAAAAAAAATACCCATAAATTCACAAAGTTATTGCAGTCTGCTGTTAAAGTCACTGGTTCCTCTTCACAAATGTGTTTAAATATAAAAAGTAAGTCTTTTCTAGAGAGTCATAAAATTATATAATAGATTTTATGGGTTGACTGGAATGGGAGAATGAAATGAGAGGATCAGGTGTGGAGAGGTGTAGATGGATTAAGGAAGTAAATATGGAGAGATTCGGCTAGAATTGAGGGCCATTTGAGGGATGGCATAAAATCTTAGTACTGTAGAAACTTCCTAAAATAAATGAAGGTGATCCAAATGAAGACTTCAAATGCTGAGGGAGATGATATCCCAACTAGCTATCTCTTGTTAAATGTGAAGCTTCCAGTCCAGGGACTGGGTTACATCAAATTGAGATGTTGATCAAAGCGGTCCCATGGAAATGTCCAAACACCCCAAGTTGTTGTGAAAACAATAGGTTGTTCTATTAAAATGGACAGCAATGCCCCATTTCAGAAGACAACACCCACATGACTCATTGAACATGGAGTTGTCAAGCTGAAAAATAACATATAATTTTTATCTCTATTTTTAGGTCTTTGGTACTCTACCAAATGAGAAACATAAACAGTAGCCCAACCACAAAACCTTCAATCTTCAATGCTATCCTGTATAAATGTATATGTATTATATATACTGTCATAGAGATTATGTGAGTAACCAACCAAGTCTTGTTTGATTTAAGGCCCAATCCTTGAGATGGAACCCATACCCAACAATGTTTGGGTGGCAAAATCCAGAGACTTAGATAGCCCAGAGATAGTGTTGCTGGACACTAAAAAGTCATCACATACTGGCTCATAAATGAATATAATACAGGCTTCTTTATTTAGGAATAGACTCACAGATCACAGTCCTCTGTATGAGCTAATATAGTAGATGAGAGACAGACTGAACAAGATTTATGTGTAAGTTTATAGTACAAGAGACCACACCCAATTGAGCAGGTTTCTTAAAGGCTATTGGCTGAAGGAGTTCTCACAGCAACCTAAGGCTAAAACCAAATAATACTGGTCAAATAAAAAATGTAGTGATAAAATGACTGCTAATGATATTATGCTAAATCCATAGATCAGTACTTTATCTAGCAATAATCAGAAAACCTTTCTCTTTCATAAGATGGGAAAAAATATAGAGACCTAACGCTAGAAAATATGTGGAGAAAGAACTTGGAACACTCAGTTCTAAATGGAATAACTCTATCAAATCCCTTCCTTCAGAACTCAGAGAACATCATGGAAGAAAGGCTGAAAGACTACAAGCGACAGAAGGAATTGAGCACATCAGGAGCACAGGGCCCTCTAAATCAATTGACCAAAGCCCATATGAACTCACAGAGACTGAAGCAACTGCATGGGCCTGTACCAGTTTCTCTGTGTATAGATTATAGCCTTCAGTTTAGCTTTCGTACAGAACTACTAAGTGTATCAGAGTGGATCTCTGATTTTGTCCCTTTTCTTAGGACTTTTTTCCTTCTATTAGTCTTCTTTATCCAATGTTACTATGATGGTTTTGTTTTATCTTATTATATCTTATTATATTATCTATTAGAAGCCTGTATTTGGCATAGAAGTGAGTATATCACAATAGGAGGGGTGATGAGGAGGAATTGGGAGGAGTAGATGGAAGAAAAACTGTAATCTGGATATATTGTTTGAGAAGAGAATTTATTTTCAATAAAAGTGGGAAAAGGTTTGAGAGTACAATTAATCTTGTACATTCAGAACTTTAGAAATTTGCAACTATTAATACTGTTCATGCCAAAAGTAATATTTATATTTAAAGAAAATCACTACCATTTCTTCACAAGCAGTAAACAACATTCTTGCTCATATTTGATAGTAAATATAATTTAGTAAGAATGGAAATATAATTTGTCCATATGATGAGTTGAAAATTCTATCAAGTCTGTGCAGAAGACGTGCAAAAAGAAGTGAGAGATAAGATGGGAAAGTTGATAAATTCCTGTTCAAAGTAATAAACAAGAATAAGTCAACAGGAAACGGGAAAGAAATATGGAGAATTCAAGTGTATACTGGTAAGAAAAAGAAAGCACAAATAACAATGAAATCCCATTAATTAAGATTACTGTCAGATATTGTCTTGTATATCTTGTGTATTGACACAAAGATGTAGAATAAATTATTCAAAGCCACCATAAAACTATTATCTAACATTTTTTTTTCATTTTCTCATCTTTCTATGTCTTACTAAGCAAAAGCAGGACTGCAAGGGTGATTTGTAATGCAGCACACTTGCCGGTATATGGGATATCTGAGCTTAATCCACAGAAAGGCAAGACAAAAAGACAGAGTATTACATATTACTTAGAAGTCCCATAGACTTGGGGCTGGAGCAATGGCTCCTTGGTGAAAAGCACTGACTGCTATTCTAGAAGAACCCAGGTTCAATTCCCAGCATTCACATGATGGTTGATAATCCCATAACTCCAGTTTCAGGGCATCTGACACCCTATGGCCTCTGTAGGACACACAATATGGATGAAGACAAAACACAAATATACATAAAATAAATAAATGATGAAGGGACATTTTAAAAAAGAAATTCAATTTGTCATGGATATATCATGAAGAGTTCTACATATCCATCCCCAGGAAATTAATTATTTTAAAATTATCTTAAAATTAGCCTCCAAAATTATGATCTTTGTTATGAAAATTTCATAAATGAAAAATTCTTCTTGCACCTAGTCCTCATTGCCCTTCTTCTGCCAACCACTTTCTGGTGACTCCATTAACACAATCATTCTGCAACCACTTAATAAGAACTCTATAAGTCTCTCCTATTTCCCTAAAATCTATTCCCCATCCAGTTCCTATGACCCTTTTTTTTTTAGTTCAGTAATCTCAACCTCACATACAAGCACAACGACATATTTAAAACTAGGAACCATATATGAAAAAACTCGAAGTGTTTCTGTATGTGTTTTATTTTTCTAAATGTAACAATATACAGTTCCATCCATTATCCTAAAATATCATTATACCAATTTTTCTTTATGATTGAATCAAATTCCATAGTTAATATATATAACACTTTTATTATTCATTCATCCATCAATAGACATCTAGACTGTTTCTGTTTTTTAGTTATAGTTAGGGCAACAGAGGACAGGAAGTACAAGTGTCTCTTTTTTTTAGACCTTAAGAGGCCTTTCATTATATACTCAGGAGTAGTATATCTGGATCATATAGTAGTTGTATTTTTAAGTATTTTGTGAAAACTCTATGTTGAATCCTATCTACCCTTACCAGCTAATATTTCCTCCTACAATGAATTTTTTTATTTCTGAGATCCTTACAAACATTTGATGTCATTACTTTGGTTATTCTGATGCAGATAAGTAGTTTTCATTTGTAGTTCCAAGATGACTAAAGATATTTTATAATTTAAAATCATTTATTGGCCTTCTTTTGAAGGTTGTCTATTCAAGTCCTTATTTCCATTTACTGTTAGAAAGATTGCTTTTCTTTAGAATAAGCCTGAAATGCTGAAACTACATGAGAGCAACATTTCCAGAAAAGATATAGATAAACAGGTTCTCCTGAGGGAGCTTCTTGAGAGGAATGGTTTGTAAAGAGCTACCAGAAAGGTAAGTATCTAAAGTGTATATTCATTTCCTGAAGGGCAGTGAAGGGTTCACAAATATACACAAATGCCAGATATTATTAAATTTGTTTCCTTTAAACATATGGAAATTATTTATATGCATATTTAAAAAGGTATTTTAAAATGGCCATAAATATCAGATTGAGAGAAAAGAGAGAGAGAGAGAGAGAGAGAGAGAGAGAGAGAGAGATGGAAATAGCTAACAAACAATTCTGTTGCTGCTAGAACAATATTAGGAAACACTGATCATTGGAAAACAGATTTATTCTATATCCTACCTTGCAGAACAAATTGTGAACAGAACTCTGACCTTTGAAATCCTCAGTTAACTCTTAGAACTAAATCTTAACCTCTGAGTTTCTTTATAGGACCTGTCTAAAGCACATATCAATTTCTGAGGAAAAGGTCAGCATGTTCTGCAGAGCAATGTGGGTTTTCATTATTTCCTATAAACTATGAAATTTTGTAAATGTTTAAAGATAATATATATAATTTAAAGCAAATTAATGCATGTTTCTAATCAATTGAAGGATATGTACTATTTATTATCAGCCACATTTTATACATTAGTTATTTCTCAAACATTTTGAATATTGATGCTTCATAAAAATCATGAAACACATATAAAGTCTTAATATGTAACAATGAAAACTAACAAGAAAAATACAAGAATTTAGAAAAATTAACTATGAACAATGTTCCTAATAATGTTTTATTTGGAAATTAGCTAAAGGTTTTTTAACACACTTTGTATATTTTTATTATTTTGTTTTGATGTTCACTCATACAAGTTTTCAAAGATGATTTCTTGTGATTAACTTTATATACACGTGAAAGACAATTATAAACTAGAAGAAAATATGTCACACATATTTGCTTACCTGACATATGCATTGTCCTAGAAACCAGTTTTCTTTTTGGTTACAACATTTGCTACATTTTACCATACTTGGTTTCATTTAATTAATAACACCCAATTTTTGAAAGTTTATGGTGAAAGGCAAAATAACACTTTATTATAGGGATATTTTGTTTATGCTTAAACAACAACAAAAACTTGCCCAATGATCAGACTGTAGCCACTAGTTAACTATAGAGACCAGGCAGTGATGACTCACACTTTTAATACCAGCACTCAGAAGACAAGGCAGAAAAATCTCTGTGAGTTCAAGGCCACACTGGCCTTCATGAGTTTGAATCAGTCTAAATAAGTAACAGAACTAGGTAATGGTGGTGTACACCTTTAATGTCAACACTAGGGAGGTGGAGACAGGAAGTGACATGGCTAAGTGGAGAGAGGAAAATAAGGTGGGAGGAGAGAGAAGCTCATGGCCTTCAGTTTGAAGATTCCTAGAGACAGGATTGCCCATTTGGTCTGAGGATTTGGTAGAGATAAGAACTAGTGACTAGCTGCACTACTTCTTTGATCTTTCAGCTTCCACCCCCTAATATCTGACTCCAGGTCTTTATTTAATAAGACTAATTAGGATTGCATTACAAATTATTATTACTTTTTTCAGCAATTCCTTGCAGGAAGAGAAGAAACATGTATAAAATTGAAAAGGATTTTTTTCCCTAAATTCTTATAAGACTGAGCCAGAGAAGCTGTGAGAAATTGGTTATTAGGGATATCAAAATAACTCAGTTATTTTCATAAAAATAAGGCCTTAACTAACCTTTCAGATATTTGTAGTTTTTTTTAACTTGATATTCTTTGTTATTATGGATTTTCACACTTGAAAGATTGTAGTGATACTTTGTTGATTAAATACAAAAAAAGTAACACAAAACATGACCTAATAGTCATCTTTATGTTTACTTAATAGCTTGTTTAAAATATAAAAGTGATCTAATATGATTAGTATCAATATTTTAATCATAACATCTGTGATCAGGTATAATAAGCAATACCCATTACTGCATGAAATCCTTACAGTGAGCATGGAGTACATGATGCTCAAAATATTAATTAGATATAAATATAAAGGTAACAAAGTATAACTATGTCTATATCAGCTCAATTCCTGATGTTAACTGTCACGGAGAACTAAGCACAAACCTCCTACTAAAATCTGCTGTCATGGAGGAAAACGTACCTTGAAAGAAAGTTATGTATTTGCCCTATAATTCAACCCGAAAACACATTTCCATGCACAATACGGACACAGTCTAAATGAACACACTATTCTCAACACAAGTGTGCATAGTTATAGTCTAGAGAGGCCAAGAACTGAGAATAGAGGAAAGACTGTTCACCTTAGAGACATGAGACATTTGCAAGAGAATATTATGGGGTCTACAGATAAGGGATCAACAATATTTTGTGAGGCAGATTTTCCTGAGCACTATTAGAAACTTTCTACAGGAGTTTGGGAGTCAAGCACAGGTATGGGAGATTTCTCAGTACAGGGCAATGTTGGAGTTAAAAATCACAGAGAGTTGGAAGATTCCTTTGAATGATGAAAGATCAAACTTTAAGAATGAATAAGGATATCTTTACTACTAAGGAAAAAACAAAAGTCTTTTCCTTAATATACAATGAATTTAGAGTTGATAGATTGCTGAGGATTCCACATTAATTCAATGCCCTGTTATAACTAAACCCTTTTGTAAAGAAGTATAATCCAGACTCTGAAATATCACCTGTGCTCTCTCGTGGTCAAAACCAATGTGCAACCTATCTACAGAAGTAGGGAAGACCTGAATCAAGAAGAATTAAAGAAGTCAAGGGAAATGCACATGATGTGAAAGAGAAGTGTAAAAGCTGTAAAGAAAAAGGCCAAAGTGAGGGCCATAGTATAACCACAGTTCGATCTATTTAACAGAGAAAATACTGATAACTTTTAGAAAACATTTTTCCTGGATAAAAATATCAAATAATAAAATGGTTTGACAGAACAGAACTGGAAAGATGGTGATTTTATTAAATTCTTCATTAATCTTCAAATATACCTTACATAAAGAGTACCTATATCAATCTGAGAAGAGTTAAATAGATTAAAGTCTCTTTAAAATAATCCAAAAAGATATGTGCATCTAATCCAAGACTTGGAAAATACATAAAACATAACTATAGTAAAGAAGAATAAAGTAGCAAACAATGATAGCACACATCTTAAACATTGAAACATCAAGAAACATGTGTAGAAAGAGTCTTTAAACCAAATCTGCATGGATCAGTCTTAACCAGATTAGCTGGTAAAAGCCACATTGTGAAAGAAATATGAAATTGTCATTTAATTGCTTTTATTGAGCTATATATGTTTTCTCCAGTCCCTTAGTTACTCTCTCTTCCACTTCTACCCTCTTCCAATGTCCCTATGTTCTCAATTTACTCAGGAGATCTTGTATTTTACTACTTCCCATGCAGATTGGAGCATTAGGAGTGGTAGAGTAGTAGGATACTATGAGGAGTTTTGGTATTAGTTCTTCTTTGAAAATTTTGTAGAATTCCACGCTGAAACCCACTGGTCCTAGAAATTTTTTTGCGGGGGAGACTTTTAATGACTGTTTCTATTTCTTTAGAAATTGTAGGTCTGTTTAGTTACCTTATCTGGTCTTTATTTAATTTTGGTAAGTGATATTTATCCAAAAAATTGTTCATTTCCTTTAAGTTTTCCAATTTTGTACAGTACAGGTTTTTGAAATATGACCTAATGATTCTCTGAATTTCTTCCATGTCTGTTGTTAAGTCCCCCTTTTCAATTCTGATTTTGATAATGTGGATATTTTCTCTCTGCCTTTTGGATAGTTTGTATAATGGTTTGTCTATTTTGTTGATTTTCTCGAAGAATCAACTCTTTGTCTCATTGATTCTTTGTATTGCTTTATTTGCTTCTATTTTGTTGATTTCAGCTCTCAACTTTATTATTTCCTGCCTTCTAGTCCTCTTGGGTGAGTTTGATTCTTTTTTCTCTGAAGATTTTAGGTGTTCTGTTAACTCAGTAGTATGGAATCTTCCAGCTTCTTTATGTAGGCATTTAGTGCTATGAATTTTCCTCTTAATACTGCTTTCATTGCGTCCCATAAATTTGGGTATGTTGTGTGGTCATTTTCATTAAATTTTAGAAAGTTGTTAACTTCTTCCTTTATTTTTTCCTTCACCCATTGATTATTCAGGTGAGCACTGTTTAATTTCCACGTGTTTGTGGGCTTTCTGGAATGAGTGTTGCTGTTGAATTCTAATTTTAAGTTATGGTGATCTGATAAGATAAATGATGTTATTCCAATTGTTTTGGATCTGTTGTTGTTTGCTTTGTTACCAAGTATGTGGTCAATTTTTGAGAAGGTTCCATGTGGTGCTGAGAAGAAGTTATATTCTTTTCTGTTTGGATAAAGTGTTCTATAGATGTCTGTTAAGTCCACTGGATTCATAACACCTGTTAGTTCCCTTAATTCTCTGTTAATTTTCTGTCTGGAAGACTTGTCCAGCGGTGAGAGTGATGTGTTGAAGTCTCCCACTATTAGTGTGTGGGGTTTAATGTGTGGTTAAGCTTTATCATAAGAGGGTGCCCTTGTAATTGAGGCATAGGCATTCAGTATAGAGATTTCCTCTTGATGGATATTTTTCTGTAACTAATATGAAATGTACTTCTTTGTCTCTTTTGATTGATTTTAGTTTGGCGTCTATTTTATTAGAAACTAGGATAGCTTCTGCAAATTGTGTCATAGGTCCATTTGACTTGTAAAAGATTTTTCCAAGCATTAACCTTGAGGCAATGTCTGTCTTTGAGGTTGAGGTGTGTTTCTTCTATGTAGCAGAAGGATGGATTCCGTTTTTATATCCAATCTGTTAGCTTTTTATAGATGAATTGACTCCATTTATATTAAGGGATATTAATGACCAGTGATAGCTAATTCCTTTTATTTTAGTTTTCAATGTTTGTGATATTACTGTATGTGTTTTTCCTTCTTTGGGATTTGCTGCTGTGAGATCATCTATTGTCTAACTTCCTTGGGTTTGGGCTTTCTTTCTAGTACGTTGTGTAGAGCTTGTTTTGTGGCTAGGTTTTGGTTAAATTTGGTTCCATCATGGAATATCTTGTTTTGTCCTTCTGTGGTGATTGAAAAATTTGCTGAGTAGACTAGTCTGGGTTGGCATCCATTGTCACCTAGTGTCTGTATAACGCTTAACTAGGACCTTATAGCCTTAGCCATTCTGACAGGTGTAAGATGGTATCTCAGAGTTGTTTTGACTTGCATTTTCCTGTTTGCTAAGGATATTGAACATTTTCTTAAGTTTCTTTTGGCCATTTATGATTCTTCTATTGAGAATTTTATGCATAGATCCGTACCAGGTTTTTAGTTGAATTATTTGGTAATTTGATGTCTAATTTCTTGAGTTCTTCATTATTTTTGAGCTCAGTCCTCTGTGTGATGTGAAGATCTTTTCCCATCCAGTAGTCTGACTTTTTGTCTCATTGACTGTGTCATTTGCTTTATAGAAGCTTCTCAGTTTGACTATGTTCATAGAAGCATTATTTGTAATAATCAGAACCTGGAAATTACCTAGGCATCCCTCAACTGAAGAATGGATAAAGAAAATTTGGTACATTTACACAATGGTTAAAAAACCATGACATCTTGAAATTTACAATAGATGGAACTAGCAAAAACCATCCTGAATGAGTTAAACCAGACACAGAAAGATGAGGACAGTTTGTACTGACTCATAAGTGAATACTAGCTGTAAAGCAAGTGATAATGAGTCTATAGTCCATGATTCCATAGAAGCTAAGTTGCAAGGAAAACCTTAATAGAAGCATACATATATCCCACTGCAAGGGGTGAATAGACAAGATCTCCTTTGATAATTGGGAGCATGGAGATGGGGTAGAAAAAAGGGTAGAAGGGGAAGAAGAAGGGTGAATGATTGCGGAAGGAGAACGTGAGGGAATGGGATAATCAAGAAGGGAAGGACAGAAAAAGGGAGCAAGAAAAGAGATATCTTGATTACGGGAGCCTAGCAAGAAACCTAGTGCTAGAGAAATTCCCAGGAATCCTCAAGGATGACCCCAGCTAAGAATCTAAGAAATAGGGAAGAGTATGTCTGAGCTGATCTTGCCCTTTAGTCAGACTGATAAATATCTTAAATGTCACCGTGGAACCTTCATTTAGCAACTGATGCAAGTAGAGTCAGAGATCCATAGCAGAGCACTGGGCTGTGCTTCCAATGTTCAGTCAAAGAGTGGGACAAGCAAAAATATGAACAAAGAGGTCAAGACCATGATAGGGAGGGTCCCGGTGAAGAGGAGCTTGGGCGTTCCCTGACCCCATAGACGCCCAGGAAGCCCTGCAGTGCTGGCTACCCCCTCCCGCCTGCCATCCCAGCTCCCATCCAGCAAGGGCCCTGACTTCTAGCAGAGGGCCATAGGAGGGGTGAGTTTGCTTCGGGCTGTGGCAGGGTCCCGGTAAGGAGGAGCTTGGGCGTTCCCCGATCCCATAGACGCCCAGGTCGCCCTGTAGTGCTGGCTACCCCCTTCCACCTGCCATCCCAGCTCCCATCCAGGTACGAATTCCTATATTTCTCCCTTCCCCCTGGGGCCATAAAATTTCCCCAGCTCAGCTGCCTTGCTAGCTGGGCCTGGGCTGTAGGCGCATCCCGGCTGGAGGCAGTTCCTGGGTCTTAAAGGCCTCCCTGAGGACAGGTGTACCAGGTGCCAGCTCAGCTACATTCCTGACCAGCAGGGGCCCTGACTTCTAGCAGAGGGCCATAGGAGGGATAAATTTGCTTCGGGCTGTGGCAGGGTCCCGGTGAAGAGGAGCTTGGACATTCCCTGACCCCATAGACGCCCAGGTCACCCTGCAGTACTGGCTCCCCGCTCCCGCCTGCCATCCCAGCTCCAATCCAGGTACGAATTCCTATATTTCTCCCTTCCCCCTGGGGCCATAAAATTTCCCCAGCTCAGCTGCCTTGCAAGCTGAGCCTACATTGTAAGCGCATCCAGGAAAGAGGGAGTGCCTGTGCCTCAATAGCCTGCCCGAGGAAAGGTGGGCATTCTGTCAGTGAAGTCCCTGCCCAAGAAGGGAACCTGACCCGGTAACAGAAGTTCCAATAGAGAACATTTGAAGTAAGAGATGGGCAGAAGCCAAGGCAAGACCTCATCCAACAATCTGAAAAACAACATGAAAACACCAGATCCCAAGGACCCTACAATAGAAGGACTTGAACACCTTAACCCAGAAGAAGTGGAAAAAAGTGCCATTATGAAAGCAATAGAGTCCCTTAAACAGGATATGAATAACTCCCTTAAAGAATTGGATGAGAAATATAACAAAAAGTTCGAAGAAATGAGTATAGAAATAGATGAGAAATATAACAAAAAGTTTGAAAAAATAAGTAAATCCATGAATGAGACCCTGAGAAACCAAGAAAAAACAATCAAACAAGTAAAGGAAACAGTTCAAGAATTGAAAACTGAAATGGAGGCAATGAAGAAAACACAAACCGAGAACCAGCTGGATATGGAAAACCTAGGTAAACAAACGGAGACTACAGAATCAAGCATAACCAATAGAATACAAGAGATAGAAGAACGAATCTCAGATTCTGAAGATACCATAGAGAAAATAAATGCTCTGGTCAAAGAAAACGGCAAATCCAACAAATTCTCTTCACAAAACATTCAGGAAATCTGGGACACAATAAAAAAAAACCAAATATAAGAATAATAGGGATTGAAGAAGGAGAAGAACTGCAGATCAAAGGCCCAGAAAATATATTCAACAAAATTATAGAAGAAAACTTTCCAACCTAAAGAACGATATTCCTATGAAGGTTCAAGAAGCATACAGAACACCGACTGGACTGGATCAGAAAAAAACATCCCCTCGCCATATAATAATCAAAACACAAAGCATTCAGATTAAAGAAAGAATATTAAGAGCTGCAAAGGAAAAAGATCAAGTGACTTATAAAGGTAAACCTATCAGGCATACACAAGACTTCTCTATGGAAAACATGAAATCCAGAAGGTCCTGGATAGAGGTACTGCAGAAACTAAGAGACCATGGATGCAAACCCAGACTATTATACCCAGCCAAGCTATCGTTCACTATCAACGGAGAAAACAAAATATTCCAGGATAAAAACAAATTTAAACAATACGTAACTACTAATCCAGCCTTACAGAGAATATTAGAAGGAAAACCACTACCGAAGGAATCCAACATTCCCAACACTGCCTACAAAAACTCAAACATCTAGCGACCATTCACAAGCACTAATCAAAGAAGAAAAACACATACACTCTACTACCTAAAAAAAAAAAAAAAAAATGACCGGAGTCAACAACCACTGGTCATTAATATCACTTAATATCAATGGACTCAATTCACCTATAAAGAGGCACAGACTTAGAGATTGGATACGAAAACAGGATCCAACATTCTGCTGTTTACAAGAAACACACCTCAACCGCAAGACAGACACCTACTCAGAATAAAGGGTTGGGAAAAGGTTTTCCAAGCAAATGGACCTAAGAAACAAGCGGGTGTGGCCATTCTAATACCTAACAAAATCGACTTCAAACTAAAATCAATCAGAAGAGATGGAGATGGACATTTCATAATCATAACTGGAACAATTCATCAGGAGGAAGTCTCAATCCTGAATATCTATGCTCCTAATATAAAGGCACCCACATATGTAAAAGAAACTCTTCTAGAACTCAAGGCAGTCATCAAACCACACACAATAATAGTAGGAGACTTCAACACTCCTCTCTCACCAATGAACAGGCCAATCAGACAGAAACCAAACAGAGAATTAAGAGATTTATTGGAGGTATTGAATCAAATGGACTTAACAGACATCTATAGAACACTCCACCCAAATAGGAAAAAATACACCTTTTTCTCTGCAGCTCATGGAACCTTCTCGAAAATTGACCACATACTCGGTAACAAAGCAAACTTCCACAGATCCAAAAAAATATTAGTAACCACCTGTGTCTTGTCAGATCACCATGGACTAAAATTAGAATTCAACAACAATGCTTCCCCCAGGAAGCCAACAAACTCATGGAAGTTGAACAGTCAACTACTAAATCACCCCTGGGTCAAGGAAGAAATAAAGAAAGAAATTAAAGTCTTCCTTGAATTTAATGAAAACAAAGACACAACATACTCAAACCTATGGGACACTATGAAAGCAGTGCTAATGGAAAGTTCATAGCACTAAGTGCCCAATTAAGGAAAACAGAGAAAGCACACATTGAAGACTTAACAGCACACTTGAAAGCTCTAGAAAAAAAAGAAGCTGATTCACCCAGGAGGTCTAGAAGACTGGAAATAATCAAACTGAGGGCTGAAATCAACAAAATAGAAACACAGAAAACAATTCAAAGAATCAATGAAGCAAAAAGCTGGTTCTTGGAGAAAATCAACAAGATTGACAAACCCCTATCCAAATTAATCAAACGGCAGAGAGAGAACATGCAAATTAATAAGATCAGAAATGAAAAGGGGGACATAACCACAGATACAGAGGAAATTCAGAGAATCATTAGATCTTACTATGAAAGTTTATATGCCACAAAGTTGGAAAATGTAAAAGAAATGGACATTTTTTAGATAAGTACCATATACCAAAGTTTAACCAAGAACAGGTTAACAATCTAAATAGACCTGTTAGTCGCAAAGAATTAGAAGCTGTTATCAAAAATCTCCCTACCAAAAAAAGCCAGGACCAGATGGTTTCAATGCAGAATTCTACCAGAACTTCCAGGAAGAGCTAATACCTATACTCCTTAACGTATTCTACAATATAGAAACAGAAGAGTCATTGCCTAACTCCTTTTATGAAGCTACTGTTACCCTAATACCAAAACCACACAAAGACACAACCAAGAAAGAGAATTACAGGCCAATCTCACTCATGAACATCGACCCGAAAATTCTCAATAAAATACTGGCAAACCAAATCCAAGAACACATTAGAAAAATTATCCATTATGATCAAGTCGGCTTCATTCCAGAGATGCAGGGCTGGTTCAACATACACAAATCTATCAATGTAATCCATCATATAAATAAACTGAAAGAAACCATATGATCCTCTCACTAGATGCTGAAAAAGCATTTGATAAAATTCAACACCCATTTATGATAAAGGTGTTGGAGAGACTGAAAATACAAGGATCATACCTAAATATAATAAAAGCAATATACAGCAAGCCGACAGCTAACATCAAACTGAATGGAGAGAAACTCAAAGCCTTTCCACTAAAATCAGGAACGCGACAAGGCTGTCCACTCTCCCCATACCTCTTCAATATAGTGCTTGAAGTTCTAGCAATAGCAATAAGACAACATAAGGAGATCAAGGGGATTCGTATTGGAAAGGATGAAGTTAAACTTTCGTTATTTGCTGACGATATGATAGTTTACATAAGTGACCCCAAAAACTCTACTAAAGAACTCCTACAGCTGATAAACACCTTTAGTAACTTGGCAGGATACAAGATCAACTCCAAAAAATCAGTTGCCCTCCTATACACAAAGGATAAAGAAGCAGAGAGGGAAATCAGAGAAACATCACCTTTCATGATAGCCACAAATAGCATAAAATATCTTGGGGTTACTTTAACCAAGGAAGTGAAAGACCTATTTGACAAGAACTTTAAGTCTTTGAAGAAAGAAATTGAGGAGGAAACCAGAAAATGGAAAAACCTCCCCTGCTCTTGGGTTGGGAGAATCAACATAGTAAAAAAGGCAATTCTACCAAAAGCAATCTATAGATTCAACTCAATTTCCGTCAAAATTCCATCAAACTTCTTCACAGACCTTGAGAGAACAATAATCAAGTTTATATGGCAACACAAAAAACCCAGGATAGCCAAAACAATCTTATACAACAAAGGAACTTCTGGAGGCATTACCATACCTGACTTCAAACTCTATTACAGAGTGACAGTATTGAAAACAGCTTGGTATTGGCATAAGAACAGAGAAGTCGACCTATGGAATCGAATAGAAGACCCAGATATTAACCCACAAACCTATGAACACCTAATTTTCTACAAGGGAGCTAAAGGTATCCAATGGAAGAAGGAAAGCATCTTTAACAAATGGTGCTGGCATAACTGGATGTCAACCTGTAAAAGAATGAAAGTAGATCCATATCTATCACCATGCACAAAAATCAAGTCCAAATGGATTAAAGACATCAACATTAATCCGTCCACTTTGAACCTGATAGAAGAGAAAGTGGGGAGTAGTCTACAAGATATAGGCACAGGAGGCCTCTTCCTAAGTAGAACCCCAGTAGCACAGACAATAAGAGAAACAATGAAAAAATGGGATCTACCAAAACTGAGAAGCTTCTGTAAAGCAAAGGACACTGTCAGTAAGACAGAAAGGCTGCCTTCTGACTGGGAGAAGATCTTCACCAACCCCTCATCAGACAAAGGTCTGATCTCCAAAGTATACAAAGAACTCAAGAAACTAGACACTAAAACTCTAATTAACCCAATTAAAAAATGGGGTACTGAACTGAACAGAGAATTCACAACAGATGAACTTTGAATGGCCAGAAGACACTTAAGGTCATGTTCAACCTCCTTAGTGATCAGGGAAATGCAAATCAAAACCACTTTGAGATACCATCTTACACCTTTCAGAATAGCTAAAGTCAAAAACACCAACGATAGCCTATGCTGGAGAGGATGTGGGGTGAGGGGAACACTCATCCATTGTTGGTGGGAATGCAAACTTGTGCAGCCACTGTGGAAATCAGTGTGGCAGTTTCTCAGGAAACTGGGAGTCAACCTCCCTCAGGACCCAGCAATTCCACTCTTGGGAATATACCCTAGAGATTCCCTAACATACTACAAAAGCATTTGTTCTACTATGTTCATAGCAGCACTATTTGTAATAGCCAGAACCTGGAAACAGCCTAGGTGCCCCTCAATAGAAGAATGGTTAAAAGAGGTGTGGAACATATATACATTAGAGTTTTACTCAGCGGTAAAAAACAATGACATCTTGAATATTGCATGCAAATGGATGGAAATAGAAAACGCTTTACTGAGTGAGGTAAGCCAGACCCAAAAAGAGGAACACGGTATGTATTCACTCATAAGTGGATTCTAACCATAATTAAAGGTCTTTGAGCCTATTATTCGTGATCCTAGAGAAGCTAAATAAGAATATGAACCTGATGAAGATTATTTAGCTATCCGCCAGGAGGTAGGAAATAGACAAGAGTCCCAGGTAACCTCGGGTGCATGGGGGGGTGGGAGGGTTGTTGGAAGGGGAGAGGGTTAGAGAGAAGGGAGTAGGGGAGGAATGGGGAAAGCTCGGTGGCCTGGGATGGGGGGGAGGGAGGAAGGATGAATATGGGATCAGGGAAGAATATATTTCAACTAAGTGAGTCATTTTAGGGTTTACAGGAGACTTGATTATATATGGGATCCCAGGTCCAAGGAGAGATCCCCAGATTGTTCTCTGGACAGAGGAGAGGGTGCCTGAACCGGCCTTGGCCCATAACCATACTGATGAATATTTTGCTTATCACCATAGATCCTTCATCTGGCGAAGGATGGCGATACAAACGGAGACCCACATTGGAGCACCGGACTGAGCCCCCCAAGGTCCAAATGAGGAGCAGAAGGAGGAAGAACATGAAAAAGGAAATCAGGACTGCGAGGGCTGCTATCACCCACTGATACAAGGGGTCGAATCTAATGAGAGTTTACCAAGGCCAGTTGGACTGGGACTGAACGAGGACGTGATCTAACCAGATTCTCGGAATTTGGCCGGATACTCTGAATGTGGCTGGCCCGAAGTCTTTCTGAAAAGCCATTGACTATGACACTGGGACTTGTTTCCTCTGCATATACTGGATTTTGGGGATCCAGTCTGTTTGGATACTCACTTTCCTGGACCTGGAGGGAGGGGGGAGGAACTTGAACTTCCCACAGGACAGGAAACCTTGACTGCCCTAAGGGACGAAGAGGGAGGAGGAGAGAGAGTTGGGGGAGAGGGAGGGTGTTGGGAAGAGGGGCGGAAATGGAAACTTTTATAATTTAATAAAATTACTTTCAAAAAAAAAAGACCATGATAGGGATTCCCAGTGAAACAGCTTACCTGAACTAATGGGAACTCACCAATTCCTGCCTGACAGTGAGGAAGCCAGCATAGTTTCAAGTAGGTCAACTGAATGTGGGTGATAGTAGTATAACTGTGGTGTCATTAACAGTGAGACCAGAATTTATTCCTTCTTCTTGTACTGGCTTTTTGGAACACTTTATTGAAAAATTGTTTATTTTTGTCAGATTTCTCTTAATTTGACATAAAACTAGAAATAAAATGCATTACTGTCCCCATACTCAACAAGCAAAGCTTGGAAGACAAAGAAGAAAAAAAAAATCTATAATCAGACAACCAATGTTTTGGCTTTCCTGTATCAAAAGAACATCCAGGACATAAGCAATGATATAAGCCCATGAAAAGGTCTTACATGTCTGAAAGTGTTCATGAATTCAAGAGATTCAGTAGTAAATTCAAAAGGTTGTAAAAGGAAGACAGCATGCCACTGTCTTTATCAGAAAATATCCCAAAGCAAGATATTCAATGGTACAAAATTTCTGTGTGCCCTTCCAGTGGTAGAATTCGCTGCTTTTTAGAGCAGTAGGCTCCTATTTTTAGCACAACCAACATTTGTTTCTAAATCAACATATGCAGCAAGAGCTTTCTATCCATCTTGAAGAAGTTTTCTGTACTTCTTCATAAGGGGTGATATTACTTGAGACTGGAATCAGACTTGGTACTTAGGTTATATATGAATAGGTCAAAGGAACAGCAGTTGTTATCTTCATAGCAATATTTTCTTTTGATCAGAATGTCTCTGTTTAATTAAATGTCTTTGAGACTACAATGTCAGAAATACAGGTATCAAACACTTACTCCATTACACAACCTGCTTAGTAATGAGAAGTCTCAATCATCAAGAATGTGGTTTTTTCTCTCTTTGCTAGACACTCAGGTTGATCATTGGAAAAAATTCCATACAAAGGAAACATACTTGGGCATGAATTCCAAGGGAATAAAGGTCACCTTACCCCAATGAGTACTAGGAATCTCATAAACAATCTCTAAAGTATCTAAAAATTCTGCAGCAGAAAACTTGTTTGGCTCAACTCACTGTAGTCTTCTTTCTGACTAATGCTGTATTTTGCTTTATAAAATAAATTTAACTGAACCTACTTTAATGCTCAGAAAATTTCTTTACTTTGAAATGGCAGAAACCAAGAAGAAAGAACATCTCCTGGTAATCTTTGGGCTTCAAAATGGAGCCCAAATAAGGATAAGAGATCAAATGTAAGGCAATACAAGGTTTAATTTGGAGACCAGAAGGGTCCTCATTTATATCCGGATTCTCAAAAAACCGCTTTAAAGGGACTTGCCGAATGAGCATATTATTTGACAACTGTTTGCACTTGTGTATATAAAGTTTGTGGTGAACTAAGGGTCTTCAGTTAAACTGAAGTAAAGGTGAATTTATAAATTTAGTAACCTGAAGACAGTTGTTTTGAGCTACTGATGGATTTTTAAAATTCAAATCCAATATAATATACAACACTATACTATCCATGGAGTTTTATATAGGCATCCCAGAAAAAGCAAAGGCAACAACCATGAATATTAAAAGGAAGATTAAAAATGCTTTGAAATCACTGTAAATTTTGGCTGAAAACTAAATGATCATTGGGTATAATTTCAATTGACTTTAAAGGCACTGCATACCAAGTTTTGGTGTATTTATAAATGAGCAGATTTTAACCCTTCAACAATATCACTTTTTTTCTTATCTAGGCAAAAGACCTTGATGGCTGAAATATTAATCAGTGAACCAATGTCATTACTGCAGTGTTTTACTAGTCTGTTTCTTCAGAAAAATGAGCCTATATTTTTATATCAGGCAGATGGTCATTTTTCAGTAAAACACTACCTCCACAAGGTAAGGAATAAAATGAATGAGATAGTTTTTCTTTCAAATATATCAAGCTGTTCTTTTCCCTTGAGAATTATGAATTCTCAAAGTAATATCATGTTCCAATCATAGTTTTAATTAAGTAGTATATACTTCCTTAATATTTTTATAGTTCCCATGATGGGAGAAATTATTGAGATATAATTGTATCTCCATTAAATAATTGTGGAATGTGTTACCCAGAAGAATTATTTAATTCACCTAAAGTTTTACAATCATTGTAAATTCCTGCAGGTATAAGTCTCCAGAATCTTTACAGACAGTATTAGTGTCATTCCTATTAAATCAGTTTTTATTTTTCACAAACAAAAAAAAATAAGATTTCATTTATTTCCTAGAATAAAACTATTCTTATAAGGTTTTAAGGTTTTAAAATATTCTTAGTCCCATGATATACACATATCCACACAAGTATATGTGTGTTCACAGAGTTTATCTATACATTTAGGTATCTTTTATTTATCAACATTTATACACAGTGAATTTGTTCAATGTAGGCAAAAATATTACTTACAAATCACAAACTGATGTTTAAGACGATTTAAATAAAATGTAGTTGGGAATTCAATGCGAAGTTTATGCTATACTGAATCTCCTAATTTGTCCTAATTTGCATTTATTAGACAAGATTATTCGTGCTGATCTATCATAATATTCAATAAATTATGGATTCTTACTAATGTATTTTACCTCCTGATGGGATTTACTGCAATGAACATAGGGTCACTATTATTGTTGCTATTCTAAAATCAAATGCTGTTGTTTAATGTAGAGGAAAGACAAATAAAATGAAAGCAATAAGAAGTTATGCTCTGTGACTTAAAATCATCAAGTAAGTCAAGTCATTGACATGAAGAAAAAGATTAACAGTCTCTTCGAAAGTGAGTAGATTAAATAATACCAAAAGTCTGTAAGTCTCATAATGTACAGATTCCAAGCCAGAATTTTCCTTCATTTAAATGAAATTAATTTCATGTTATTAAAACAGTAATGTCTACAAATCACCATTTTGTAAACATTTTGTGTTTTAAATATAGAACTAATTATAGATTAAAATCTCTAAACAAAACCATTTGGAATAATTAAAATCAGTAATCAGCTCTGCAACTTACTCTCAAAACTTACAGAAAAAGCAGACACATTTACATACCTCCACAAATATACTTCCATACACATCCATTCTCATATACCCACATACATGCTAACATACACATACATGCTCACACACCATATAGTCTCTCATACACTTGTGCACACACATACACATGCTCACATATTATAGCCAGAGACTGCACTTTTCTTTCCTGGCTTCCAAAATCCAAGTAATCATACAGAAATTATATTAATTATAACACTGTTTGACTGATGAGTCAGTCAATGTAATAACTGTGGGCAAGTCAAAGAAAATAGGAACTAGTACCTCTTTTTTAAGATATAGTCCAGGTTACAAAGAGCGTAATATCCATACTTAGCCATGACAACTTTTACTAAAGCATAAGTAAAATTAAATGGACTATAAAGAAAGGGTTTTCTCATTGTGGAAATCAGAGAGAAGTGTTCCAAGGATTAGTGCCTGCTCTAGAGTCTTCACAAACTGATGGTTATAAGGCCTGTCCTCCCCAATGTTGATATTATATATACCAATCATGTGACTATCATCCATGTATGGTATAACTTTTAATAAGTACTTAAAAGAAATTATTTACTCCTGTTGAGAGAAGAAAGTTAATTAATATATTGCTCAATATTTATACATGGCTTTATATCTGAAATTTATATTAATAGATTCCTATAGTAATCTTTATTATTCAGTTGCCAAGTTTTGACATCTTGAAAAATTAGACTTACTTGCAATAAAGTCTAAGAGAAACCCAATATCCATTTTAATTATCCACTAACAGCAACAGAAACTTTAAATGTAGAAATTAAATGAAAAAATGAATCAATGTATAATTTATAAATCACTTCAAATGCTATCTCTATTATATATATTTTATTCTCTAATTGATTAGTTTCTTGAGCAGTAAATATCCTTGGTGCATACTTCTTTGTGATATAGTATTTTTTGTAGAGTTTTCTTTTGCTCACTGAAATAATGTTTTCTCTGTTCAAGATGTGACTTTTCACTTTTTTGTACAAAATTTTTGGATAAAATAATGCTTAAGCATTAATTCATAGATAAGTGTAGCTCCCATCCCACATCAAAGACTTGAGATAGGGTTCCAATTCCTAGGAACTGAACATCTGCCTCTTGAAGAGGCAACCTGAATGCCAATATTCTGCAGTATGATAGTCACATCCACAACTGTGTCCAGTCATCCCTCAATGACAATGTTATTTATATGCACTCTAGGCTTTTGTCTTTGATCATTCTAGAGATCTTCCAGAATAAATGTTTCCTATTTCCTACTGGAGTTTTTGATTCATCTTCTATGTTTATTCCATTATCCAGAAAAGTACAGTCTTTGACAGTAGGCTGGTGAGACATATTGTCCACAGTGACTGGGAATGACTGGACCATTTTGACATGGGGGGTTGCAAGAGAACACCCAAGGAATTTCCCGATGGTATTATGTTGCCTTGTCTGTCTTTTCTTGCTTTCTATCCGCTGGTCCAATGTCAACCTTTGCCACATTTCCTACATATTCCAAAAGATTGATTTTTGCTATTCTTAGAGAAGACATTATTTCTAGGAATTCCTTGCTGTTGTAAGAGGTTGCTTGCTTATTTCCTGGCTGCCTGGCTAGGTCAGTCAGTAGAGCATGAGACTCTTAATCTTAGGGTCATAGGTTCAAATCCCACACTGGGAACCATTCTGTAGACAGAGGTTTTTGTCTTGCCTGGTCCTGCAGTCATTTAGTCCCAAAGAAACATACAGAGGTCTATGCTAACTATAAACTGGTTGGCCTATGAGCTTAGGTTTCTTATGGACTCTTTCTTACATCTTAAATTTGCCCATAATTCTTGTCTGTGTTATCAGTGTGGCTTGGTACCTTTATCAGTGAAGTGTTCTCATCTTGCTTCCTCTTCATCTGCATAACAAATGCAGACTGACCTCTCCTCTTCCCAGAATTCTTCTATTCATGTTGCCCTGCCTCTACTTCATGCCTGGACACCCAGACTATACTTCCTTCCTGACTACTAGCCAATCAGCATTTTATTAAAATACAAGTAACAAATCTTTATAGGATACCAGATCACTGTCCCATAGCACCTTGCCTACAATCCCTTCTCAGATGTCCTATTGCACTGCAATTAAAACATTTGGCATTTTGGTGTCTCCTCATACCACTGGGGAATGCTTCTTCTACCCAAGACTCAATAGTATAGACAAATGTCTCAAAAATCCATTGTAAACAGGACCCATCAATTGGTGCTGATCTGACCTTTGAAGTGGAATGTGTCATATGGGGGAAATGTGAATCAAATAATCTCACACCAGCTTCGAGTAGTTTGGAATGCTAAGGTTTTCTTTCTTAAAAGGGAAACTCAAAGATCACAATGATGAAGTAGGAATGGAACCCAACATACAGTGTGGCAAGCAGGAAGAGGTTGAGGGGCTGGTACTTCTGGCTTTTTGGTATCCAAAGCCATGCCCTACCTGATTCAGCCTCTCAGTGACCATTGACTGAAAGAGGTTCCCCATCAGGAGAAAAGGATTGTTTTTATCCAAATTTACAGGTAACATGCTGTCATTGCAGAGAAGTCAATGAAAAGGTTGAGGCAAATTGTCATTTCTACAGTAAAAAGAGAATTAAAGATGTTAATATATGCCCATTAGTGCACAGCTAGCTTTTCTCTACTTTTATACAGTACAAGGCCCCAAATCAGTACATGGTGCTTACCACTTTTAGGTTAGATATTCCCACATCATTTAAGGCAATTAAGATTACCTTATGTGCCCACAGACCGCATGTGGCTTTATATTCTTATAATTTGGCAAACTAACCATCACAAAGAGATACTTATGAAATGAAAGCAAAAAGGAAGACGTACCAAAAGCTCATAACTTTGTAAACCTCATACCACTTAACAGCCCAGAATAGTTATACTAGCAACAAATATCAATATTAAATTATTTAAAAATTTATTTGGTGATTTGTTATTGTCAATTGATTGAACAGGTCCTGAACATGGATTTTATAGATAGCAACAGAGTCAATTAAAAGATTAGATGTTCCCGGTATACAATATTATGGGAACAACTTAAAAACACATGCTGTTCATCACAGAATAAGCTACAAAAATTACAAACGAAAGTTTTAGAAAATAAAGTATAATGGAAATGTGGATCCTGGTAAATAAACAAATAATATTTCAGGAATGAGAATTAAAAAGAACATATAAACTATAAGAAATAATATCTGACAGTTCATTTTCAAACTTACCTGGAAATAATTTTAGTTCAGATGCTTATTAAACAGAAAGCATGTTGGTCCTAATCAAACTCCACAGAGCTACATGCCAAAACCCATGCAAGAAATTTTTGGTAGGAAATTACTAACAGCTAATCTTGAAACGCCATGTACATTATAGGCTCTAAAATAAATAGGCTGTAAAACATGGAGATGAAAAAGACAAAGTGTTCACCTTGTTATTTAGCTTCTCTAGGATCATGAACTATAGGCTCAGTATCTGTTGCTTTACAGCTAGTATCTACTTATGAGTGAATACATACTGTCTTCATCTTTCTGTATCTGGGTTACTTCACTCAGGATGGTTTTTCTAGTTCTATTATTTTGCATGCAGATTTTAAAGTGTCATTTTTTACTGCTTAGTGGTACTCTAGTGTATAAATGTGTCATATTTTCTTAATCCATTCTTTGGTTGAGGGGCATCTAGGCTGATTCCAAGATCTGGCTATTACAAATAATGCTGCTATGAACACAGCTGAACAAATGTTCTTGTAGTATAATTAAGTATCTTTTGGGTGAGTGGTATTGTTGGGTCCTGAAGAAGGTCAATTACCAATTTTCCGAGAAACTGTCATACTGATCTCCAAAGTGGTTGTACAAGTTTGCATTTCCACTAGCAATGGATGAGTGTTCCCCTTCCTCTACATCCTCTTCAGCATAAGCTATCATAGGTGTTTTTGGTTTTAGCTATGTTTACTCATGTAAGATGGTATCTCAGAGATGTTTTATTTTGCACCTCCCTGATGACAAATGTTAAACATTTCCTTAAGTGACTTTCAGTCATTTGAGACTTTTCTGTTGAGAATTCTCTGTTTAGTTCTGTCCCCCATTTTTATAATGAGCTATTTGGAATTTTGATGCCTAATTTCTTGAGTTCTTTATGTATTTTGGAGATCAGTTCTCTATATGATGTGGGATTGGTGAAGATCTTTTCCTCTTAAGGGGAAACAGATATGATTGCCTGATGAAACTGAGAGAATGTGGGGGGTAAGGAAGGTGAAGGGGGAACACCAGGGAAGGAGAACTTGAGGAAACAGGATAATCGAGATGGAAGAAGGACAGAGATGAGAAAAAGGCAAGAAATATTTTGATTGAGGGAACCATTATGGGGCTAGCAAGAAACCTGGCACTAGAGAATTTCCCAGGAATTCACTAGGATGACCCCAGCTAAGACCCTAAAGAATAGAGGAGAGGATGCCTGAACTGGCCTTGCCCTGTAGTCAAGCTGATGAATATCTTAAATATCACCATAAAACCTTCATCCAGTAATTGATGGACACAGAGGCATTGACCCGCATTTGAGCACTGGACTGAGCTCTCAAAGTCCAGTTGAACAGTAAGAGGAGTGAGAATATGAGCGAAGAGGTTAAGACCATGATGAAGACACCCACTGAAGCAGTTTACCTGAGCTAATGGGAGCTCACTAACTTTAACCAGACAGGGAAGTAAACAGCATAGGTTCAAACTAGTCCCTCTGAATGTGGGTGACAGTTGCATGGCTGGGGCAGACTGTGGGGTCATTGGCAGTGGCACCAGGACTTATCTCTACTGCTTGTACTAACTTTTTTGGAACCTATTCTCTGTGGATGATACCTTGCTCAGCCTAGATATAGTAGGGAAGGCCTTGAACTTTCCCCCAAAGCAATGTGCCTTACCCTCTCTGAGGAGTGAATCAGGGGTGAGTAGGGGAGTTAGGTGGAGAGAATGAGAAAAGGACGGAGGGAGTGGGAACTGTGATTGGTATGTAAAATGAAAAAAAAATGTTTGTTTCTTTTTTAAAAAAGAAAGAAGGAAGGAAAGGAAGAAAGGAAGGGGAGAGAGACAGAGCTAGAGAGAGGGGGGTGGAAGCACAGAGAGAAATAGAAGATATAGAAAATTGTACCTTCCAGATTACTCAGCAATAGAGGAAAGAGACAAGGAACATGCTTGCATTTTGGTTTATAAAATACTCTCTTCACTCAGCTAATATCTCCTCCATTCTAGGCTGATGCCAGACTCTCCAAAGTTGTAAAGTAAACTCCCCAGTTTTTCGTACTCACCTTCTAATACTTACAAAATGTGAGAATCTTTGCTTCTCAAATACCTTAAAGTGAAAAGTACAATGGTCCAGTAGTTGAGAAGAGAAGAAAGTTATAATGTCTGACTAATTAGCTTCAAAAATTTAGATAAATTTGGTATAAAATGTAAACATATAGGGCTCGATGAAAGCTTGACAAAACCAGAAACAAATATAACTTGATTCTGTATGTTTTTATTTTTCAATAACATGTAGGAGTTAATGCACTCAACTGTTACCCATGACATAATGTCCCAGCAGTCTTCATCAATGAAGTAGATAGGTTATGTTAGGTAACATAGAAAGCTTTTAAAAGTTAGCTTTCTATCTATGCAATAATAGAACAGTGTTTCCATTTGCTTACTGGACTAGAATGTGATGAAATTCTGAGCTTTCTTTATACTATCTGGGTCAGAGTCCAGCAAATAGATATAAATTATACCAGCTATTTTAACAGAGAAAATTTAACAAATAAAGCATAAATTATTAACTTGGTATTAAGTTACTTAGTAACTGGAAGGCAAAGGTGAAGTTTCCATGAAGGAGCAAATATGGGAGACTTCTACCACATTTACATCTGTACAAAAGTGAAAAGACTAAAATATTTTAATTAATCTGAGGAGCTTGAAGTAGAAAATCCTCCGGAGCAACAAATCAAGATATTGGAAAAGAACTGTGAGTCCTGGTGTCTCTGTGTTCATAGTAGGTTTCTATGGTTCTGAGAACCAAACCTCTGAGCTGGGGGACTCCACAGTTGGTGTATCTATCAGCCTGGTCCTGCAACCATAGAGAAACTGAGAACTGCATTCATATGGTACACTGGGAAGATGTTTCTGCTGCTGCCAAAAAATGGTTGCTAAAACAATGGTTGCTTCAAGACCATGGATAACAAAGGATGAGTCTCTAGCCCACACCCCAGTCTCCCTGCAGCAGCAACTCTTAGTGAATGCTAATGGGGATGCAGGGGGCAGAACATAAGTTTGAGTTGGACAGTCATAGACCCAGGATCACAAAGTCAAACACAAAATATTAAGTCAGATCTGGAATCACAATAGCATGGTGACCTTAATAGTTTGCATTAGCTATAGTGAATAAAACATACCTGAATATATGATCCAGGGGAAAAAGGGTAATTTAAGTATATGTGTGTTAATAAATTTGATATATACTGAAAGACAGATATGTAACTATGCATATATATCATAAAACTCCCTTGGGATAAAATTTTAAAAGTAAATGTCTTTTAACTTTCTTTCATAGGACCTCCTTTTTAAAAAAATTACACTATGTGAGATCATTTTAATTCTGCTGTCCTAGCAGTGCTACATTAACTTCAGTAATATTATTTACTATTTGAATAAACTGATATCTTAGAGCAGCTAGAAATATTACCAGTAAAGCAATGGAATCTTATTGGCCTTAGTAAATAAAAAATGCATTAATATTTGGCTCAAAATTGTAGCTGAGCATCCTGCTTCATTATGGGAAAGAAGAATCTGTGCATTGACTTTCTGTCAGCATTTTCCTCAGTATAAATAAATGCTTCTTTCTGGTACTTACCTGTGAGTTGTATACTTATCAGCACAGATCTCTGTGATTAGGGTGTTATGTGAGCCTCATTTGACATCAGCATGTAAAATCCATATTCTGGCTCTCCTATATCATACTAATTCTTCTTGTTGCTATTTTATTTACCTTGTATGGAATATGTTTTGTTGACTCAAATAAACATCTCATTTTTTCTTCAAATCATATTTCCATTCATTGGGATTGAAATAAAGTACAAATATTTATGTGTATATAATAAAGCCATTAGTAGAACTGAAAATGAAAATGTGTATACATTTAAGTAATTTGAACACCATTATTTCCTCAGGAGCATAAGCATTACAGGCATAAAACAGCCTGAATTCTAATGAAATTGTGTTCAAGGAAAGGAAAACTGCAACAAAAACCTTAAAATAAGCCAAATGTTGCAAAGAATAGTCATATGCTAGGATGAATTTATATTTTTTAAGAACTAAAGTACTCTCAGAGGCTAAGTGATTAAGCTGTTATTGGAAAACTGAACAACAAAATAACTAATTAAAATTTCATTAAAGAATCATTGACTATTTCCTACCTCCTGGTGGATAGCTAAATAATCTTCATCAGGTTCATCTTCTTATTTAGCTTCTCTAGGATCACGAATAATAGGCTCAAAGACCTTTAATTATGGTTAGAATCCACTTATGAGTGAATACATACCGTGTTCCTCTTTTTGGGTCTGGCTTACCTCACTCAGTAAAGCGTTTTCTATTTCCATCCATTTGCATGCAAAATTCAAGATGTCATTGTTTTTTACCGCTGAGTAAAACTCTAATGTGTATATGTTCCACAACTTTTTTAACCATTCTTCTATTGAGGGGCACCTAGGTTGTTTCCATGTTCTGGCTATTACAAATAGTGCAGCTATGAACATAGTTGAACAAATGCTTTTGTAGTATGTTAGGGAATCTGTAGGGTATATTCCCAAGAGTGGTATTGCTGGGTCCTGAGGGAGGTTGAGTCCCAGTTTCCTGAGAAACTGCCACACTGATTTCCACAGTGGCTGCACAAGTTTGCATTCCCACCAACAATGGATGAGTGTTCCCCTCACCCCACATCCTCTCCAGCATAGGCTATCGTTGGTGTTTTTGACTTTAGCTATTCTGACAGGTGTAAGATGGTATCTCAAAGTGGTTTTGATTTGCATTTCCCTGATCGCTAAGGAGGTTGAGCATGAGGGGGAGAGGGCTAGAGAGAAGGGAGTAGGGGAGGAATGGGGAAAGCTTGGTGGCCGGGGATGGGGGGGGAGGGAGGTAGGATGAATATGGGATCAGGGAACAATATATTTCAACTAAGGGAGCCATTTTAGGGTTTACAGGAGACTTGATTATATATGGGATCCCAGGTCCAAGGAGAAATCCCCCAGATTGCTCTCTGGACAGAGGAGAGGGTGCCTGAATCGGCCGTGGCCCATGACCATACTGATGTATATTTTGCTTATCACCATAGATCCTTCGTCTGGCGAAGGACGGCTATGCAGTCGGAGGCCCACATTGGAGCAACGGATTGAGCGCCCCGAGGTCCGGAGGGGGAGCTGAAGGAGGAGGAACATGAAAGACGAAATCAGTACTGCGAGGGATGCTATCACCCACTGATACAAGGGAACGGATCTGATGAGAATTTACCAGGGCCAGTCGGACTGGGACTGAACGAGGACGTGATCTAGCCAGATTCTCGGAATTTGGCCGGATTCTCTGACTGTGGCTGGCCCGGGGTCTTTCGGAAAAGCCATTGACTATGACACTGGGACCTGTTTCCTCTGCATATGCTTGATTTTGGGGATCCAGTCTGTTTGGACGCTCGCCTTCCTGGACCTGGAGGGAGGGTGAGGGAGCTGGAGCTTTCCACAGGGCAGGAAACCCTGACTGCCCTGGGGGATGGAGGGGAAGGAGGGGGGGGAGTGGGGGGAGTGGGAGGGTGTTGGGAGGGGGGGCGGAAATGGAAACTTTTATAATTTAATAAAATTTACTAAAAAAAAAAAAAAAAGAATCATTGAGATGACTCATTGGGAAAGACACTAACTGACAAATTTGACAACCTGAATTAAAATCCCAGGATCTACATTGTGGAAACTGAGAACTGACAACAACCTATGTACACATAAATTGACAATCAACAATACACATGTTCACACACACACACACACACACACACACACACAGAGTTGGGTACCAGCTTCTACAAAAATACCAATTACCAGGGTAGGGACTTGGGGATTAAAAAATAAGAGAATGAAGGCACAAGTGAAAATGAAGGCACAGAAAACATAGGATAGTACCAGGAGGGAGTTTCAGTGAATAATGAAATTGCCTATGTTTAATTTTCATTTGCTTAAAACACCCCAACCACAAAAGGTAGGAGTAAGACAAAAACTGCATTAACATGATACAAATAAATGAGCAGAGTAGTTAAAGATTGCAGGCTATATTCATTGTTGCACATTCTGTTGCTAGAACAAGAAAAGTAATGCTCACACTCTAGACCAAAACTTTTCATAGGTAAACTGCTCCCTGGTTGGAATCCATAGTTATTTCCCTAAAGGAGTTGAAACTTAGTTTGATCCTTAGACTTTTGTTTGCGGAAGAAAGAGATCTGCTTCTCAACAACTGTAATTCAGGGTCTGGATTTTAGCCACACCTGTTGATGATAACCTTGAGCGAGCAAGACTCTCTGAACTAAGTCTAGGTGGGACCTTTGTTTGAGAAAGATACAGTAAGCTTGAAGGAATAGTTACAGCTCCCTGACATTTGGTTAGGGTGGAATGGAAACAACATTGAGCAAGCTGAAACTGCCTGACCTTCAGACAAGGTGGAAATAGAGTCACATTTTTGGGTCTCTACAACACATACAACAAAAACACTGTAGTTGGCCTTTTTTATATTTTTTGTTTGAGGGCCTGCCACTCAGTTCCAAAAAAAAAAATACATGAAGACTAATTATTACTTATAAATGCCTGATCTTAGCTTGACTCATTTTTTGGTCAGACTTTCTTAACTTAGATTATTCCATCTATCTTTTGCCTCTATGTTTTTACCTTTCTGTATACCTTTCTTTACTTCTTGACTGTGGCTTTCTGTGGAGCTCAGAGGCTGGCCCTTGGAGTCCTCCTCCCTTTTTGTTCTTGCTCCTCCTTCAGGTTCTTCTCCTTCTATTTAGTCTCTCTGCCTATCAGCCACACCTACCCTTTCTCCTGCCTTGCTACTGGCCTTTCAACTCTTTATTAGACCAATCAAGTGTTTGATTCAGGCAAAGTAACACAGATTCACAGAGTTAAACAAATGCAACAAAAAAGAATGCAACACGTCTTTGGGTCATCAAACAAATGTTCCACAACAAAAACAAATGCAACACACTTTCAACTAATATTTCGCAACAAAATACCACAGATAAATTTTTAAATTTTTTAATTAATTTAAAATGTTTAAATTTTGTGGTTACTATTTTTGTTTTGCTTTTTGGGTGTTTGTTGTTTTGTTTTGGTTTTGGTTTTTCCTTTTATTGAGAAAAGATTGTTTTCTCATATAATATATCCTAAATACAATTTCCACAGTTCTACTCCATCCAGTTCCACCCAACATCTCTTCCCATCTGGATCCACTCCTTTTCTGTCTTTCATTAAAAAAGGACAGTCTTCTAAGAGATAATGTTAAAATATAACAAAATAAAATGTAATAAGGTAAAAACAAAAGCTGTCACATCAAAGTTGTACACAATAGACCATCAGAAGGGAAGGAGCTCAAGAAAGGCACAAAAATCAAAGGCCTATTCTTTCACACACTCAGGAATATAAAAAAAAAAAGGAGCACCCATTAAATTGGAAGCCATAATATAAGTAAAGTATTTGGCATGGACCCATGCAGGCCCTGTGCATATTGCTTCAGTCTCTATAAATACACATGAGTTTTGTTCATGTTAATTTAGAGGGCCTTCTTTTAGGTGCCTTTGATGCCTTCTGGATCTTAAGCTCCTTCTTCCTCCTCTGCAGGGTTCCCAGAACTCTGAGGGGATGGATTTGATGGAGACATCTCATTTAGGGCTTAGTGTTCTATGGTCTCTGTATTTGTCCCGAAGTGCTGCAGGATAAAACTTATCTGATAGTTGCTAAGCCTGTTCCTGGTCTATGAATATGGCAGAATATCATCAGGAATCATTTTAAAACTGTGTTTTTGTTGTTGTTATTGTTATCTTTTTATTTTTTGTGAATAGTATTGATTTTACATTAGATCTCTTTGATATTTGATCTCTTGTGTTTTGGTCACCCAAGCAGTGCTGGGTTCCATCTCCTGGAGTGAACCTTAAGTAAAATCAATTGTTGATTGTTTTTTCCACAAGCTTTTTGCCACCATTGCCCTGGAATATCTCAAAGGTAGGACACTATTTTAGATCAATGTGTTTTTGACTGTCTTGTTTACACTTGCCTCTCGGTAGCATGCAGATTACCTTCCTGTACCAAAGATGCTACAAAGTTGGGGTGAGGCCTTTATGTAGGCACAAGCTCAATTTCTCCACATTCAATGAGCTATGTAGGTGCTGTCTTCAGCAATAGGGACTTGCTATTAATTACAGAGAACAACCTACTGTCTTTGCTACAGCCTGGCTTGTTTAGGGATTCCCATGGGACTCTTTTAGTCAAAAACTCTATTAGATGTAACACAAACCTGAGACTGAACTGTTTGCTTGGTGATGAGAGATGACATGATATGATTCAGTCTTCCCAAACATTTGGCAGTTTCTTTTAGATGGCCTTCATATATGTATATGTTTTCAGATTTTTTTACTGTACCAGAAAATATCCTACTGTTCAGTGCCCCTTAATTTTAGCTGTCTCTCCCAATGTTCCTGTCCACAGGCCCTTCCTTCATCCACATCCCCTATTTGATAATCCCATTGCATCCATCCAATTATTCATGAATAACAACTTAGTCCACTCCTTCTAGGTCATTCCTCTATATATACTCTCTGTGGTTCTGTGAATTGTAGTTTGGTTATCACTGATATAACAGCTGATATCCACACAAAGGTGAATATACTTCACATCTATCTTTCTGCATCTGAGATACCTAACTCAGGATGATTTTTTTTTCTAATTTCATCCATTTGCCTGGAAACTTCATGTTATGTTTTTTAATGATTGGAATAATACTCCTTGTGTAAATGTTCTTTTTGTGAATACCCTTAAATATGTTAGTAGTGGTTTGTATTTACAACACTTCAAATCTTTAATTATGTTAGTTTACATTTATTCCTTTTTATGTGTTATGAAGACTTGAATTCAGACCCCCAAAACTATATTGTAAACTTTTGCAACTGTTCTAGTTCTTGTTTTCCACCTTACAGATCGCAGTGCTCCAACATCTCCAAGCTTCCATAGCTATGTGAGGCAATTCTCAAATTAGTCCCTCTTTTATATAGTATTGTATAACCTATTAGATGTTTCTGTTGAGAACTCGGAAAAATAATACACTATAAATACATATTTTTAAAATATTTTAGACAAAATGTAACTGTATTAAATTTATAGTCATGTACTTGGTTTTTGTTTTAAAAAGGAGGAGGGTGAGTAAGGATGAGAAGGAAAACGAAACTGTCAACATTAGAGCTTACTATCCCTGTGTCAATCTGATAATACAAGAACTTCCAGTCTCTGCATAATGCCTAGCTGTAGGTTTCTGTGTTCCTAAATGTAGCCAAAGGAAGTGTCTCTTATGGTGATTTATAAGTACAGCAGAATTTCATTAGGAGTTTTTTTTATTAGTATTTTCCTTTTTTAGAACAGTATTATTTTGCTTTCTTCTAAGAAACAGTGTTATCTAGCCTTAGGTTATTAGTCACCAAAACAGTATCAAGTATAGATTCCATGTCATAGAGGGGACCTTAAATCAAATTAATCACTTATTGGTTATTTTATTTGTAATCAAAACGGTTGGTTTTCTTCATCCACTACAGAACTACTTTCCACTTGTCACTGTCCACTCTTAAACTGTTAAACAAGAGTATGAATGAACTTTATAAAGTCCTCACATCATACACAACAAAAATAAGGCAAACTGATTGTATAATATTTGAATAATCTCCTTATGATTTGCTATATTCAGACTGATTTTCTACAGCAGGAAGCTAATTATGGCAGCTCCTTTTAAAAAAAAAATTGCCCTCAATTAAGATCCAGTTCACACACTATGGCTTTATAAGATTATCTTTGTAATCTGATCTCCTGAAGAAAATTAAGCAGAAAAAAAAAGGAAGAGGGAATGGAGGACTTCACAAAAACAAGACCTTCTAAACACCAGGAGCTTTGAACATTTGAACTTAGGTGGGGCCCTAGCGCTGAAAGGAGGAGTGAACATGTGCCCCCATCCACTACTCAAAAACAATCTCCAATTTATAAACCCTTGCCATTAAAATCTTAGTTTTCTCCAAGAGAGTCTTATTAGAGAAATAAACTATTCTGAAGGTTGGGAGCATGCCCAGCAGTGTCCAGCAATAGAAAACAAACTCAATGTCTTTGGCTGTTCCTTGTCTTATAACGTCCTACCAGTCTTTCTGGTTTGTGGTTGTTGTTTTTTTAATCTCTTACATTATGCTTATTTATTCTTACCCTACAGATTTTCATATTTATTATAGTCCATATAGCTTAGATAGAGAGATAGATAGATAGATTGATAGATAGAGTTTCATATATCTTATAGTTTTGTGATTTTATGGAATCCCCAAATGTGCAAGAATGTGTCTCTGTGTCTATATTTGTTTTTTTGACTTTCTTAGGCTATTTTCCTTCCCCTTGCTTGTTTTGTCCTATTCTGGTGTAGTTTTTTGTTATTGGTTTGTCTTGTTATGTTTTATTTTGTCTTATTTTTATCCCTTAGATGTCTGTTTTCTAATAAAAAAGCAGAAAATGGACAGATCTGGAAATCTGGAAATCCAAATCTGTATTGAAAAGTGAAATGGGAAGAAACTTGGAGGAGTAGAGGACAGAGAAATTATAATTAGAAAATATTGTATGAAGAAAACCTGGTGAAGAAAAGATGTACTAGACAATGTGACTATAAAAGCATATACTGTATATTAAAGCAATAGTTTAACTCATGTAAATAAATATATTTAAACATATATGTGTGCGTGTATAGATATTGTACTTTCCACCGTATACTTTGACCATTACAAAAACTTTTTATAATATTTTTATTGATTCTCTGGGAATTTCACATCATGTACCCCAATCACATTCACTTCCAAGTCCTTCCATGTCAGCCCCTCCATTTATAATTCCCTAAAATATAAAAATAAAAATAAGAATTAAAAAAATTTAATTTGTGTTTTCTATATACTCACTGGATCATGGTCAAACTCTCAGAGACCTGATGTAAACAGAATTTGGACATCGCCCCACTGGTCAAGTACTCAAGATGCCAGCAACTGTGAAGAGTGACTCTTCAGCAACCTCCTCACCCTTTTTGAGAGCTCTCTTTGGTGACTTCCTGTTTAGGCTGTTACCCATTTTCCGGAGTGAGGGGTTGGTGTGCGGTTAGAGGTTGTCACAGAAGTCTTTCATGTCCCTCCCTCACAACTGTATACCTGCAGTCCTTAGTAGCTCAGCAAAAGTAACACCCTTGATCTTCTCAGTTGGTGGAAGCACAGGTCATGGGCCTCACACACAGTTTCTGGCAACAGCACAAAGCACAAAGTCAGCCCCACACCGCAGTAGGATCATGGACCTAGACAAGGCCCTTGTTGGCACCGTGGACCATGGACATCACAATGGCTTCAGGTGGCAGTGCAGGTCACTCAGATCTGTGTTACCATTTGAGGCAGTATGACACACTTTTCCAGGAGATCTTCCAGCAACTCTGCTCCAGGCTCCTTCCTAAATTTCAATTTCACTGTTTTAACATACAAATAAAATTCAATCATTATTAGGGACCACGTTTTTGTGCTCATTCATCCATTGATGGACATACAAGCTGTTTCCATTTGCAGACTATTTTGAGTAGAGAGTGATGTATATGGATGAGTAAGTATTTTTATAATTACTGTAGTTACAATATACTGGGATAAGGAATCCTTTAGGAAATAATCCCAGAAATGGTTTAGCTAGGTGATATGCTAGTTATATTTCTTGTTCTTTGAGGAACCTACACACTTATTTCCATAGAGCCTGCACACATTTGCAGTCCACTAACACTGAATGAATGAGGCTATCTTTGTCCTCACATACTCAGCAGCATTTCATATCATTCTTATTCTTTTTTTCTCTGTAATTGTTAATCAGCTGAAAACCCTGTCTACAGAATGAGAAAGAGATGTTTTGATGGCTATGCATGTGAGAATAATCAGTGTCTAGACTACAAAAAAAAAACAAAAAACAAAAAACACCAAGAAGGAAAGCCACCTTATTTAAAATGGGCTGTGGAATTGTAGAGAAGAAATACAAATGGTAAAGCAATCCTTTGCAATTTGAAAAATGCAAATCCAAACAGCTTTGAGCTTGCTTACTCCAGGCAGAGCTGCTAAAATTGAAGGATCAATGGATGGTCTCCAACTTACTTATATATTGGATATACTGGGGGAGATATTATAAACCCAAGATCCCATCCAGAGAAATCACTGTGATGAGAGTCTGGAAAAAGAAAAAAGGAAAAAAACATGTAGAAATGACTTGTTTGTGCATGAAGCTAAAAATCAATGGAGATGACCACTCTTGCATGGTAGAGATGCCTCTAATGTGACCTGAATATCAACTGTAGTGGTTCAAATATAACAGATATGTGCAAAAGGAGGAGAAATATACTCAATTTAAATTGCTTATATTATTTTCTGTGCACAGATAGGGTTCTCTACTGCCGTGTACTTCCATGCTGCACTGAACACTCTTTTGGAACATCTCAGTCTGGCACCTTCTTTCTGCGTTTTAAATGACTGAGCACTGGCACTCTTAACAATTCTAAAGACAGTCAATACCTTCTGGGTCTAAATACATGGCATTTGCAATTCATCTTTGTTAAGGCAGTGTAGAAAGATTGTTTGCTCTCCAGTCAACCTCATGCATAACTAAATATCATACCCCAAGGGTGAAGAACCACCTGGATTCTATCTGTTTATTTGCCTTGTATTGCAGATATATAGCAGTTTTTAAAAAGCTTAGTATTGACACAAAAACAAATAAGGTAATTGATCTATGGGCTCCAAATTAGGGTCCATATATAAATATACATACCTATAGACATCTGATTTTTAACAAAGAGGTGAAAATACACACTGGGAAAAAAAAGAACAGCATCTTCAACAAATGGTGCAATTCAAACTGGATGTAGAGGAATCCAAACTGAGCCATGTGCATCATGTTGCAAAACACTTAACTCTAAATGGATCAAAGACCTCAACATAAAATCACATACACTGAACCTGATATAAGAGAATCTGGGGAAGAACCTTAAATGCACTGACACAGGAAATGACTTCCTAAACATAACACTGACATTGCAGGCTCTGAGCTAAACAATTAATAAATAAATGGGACCTCATAAAACTTAAAAGCTCTGTAATACAAAGGACACTATCACTTGGACAAAAAAATAGGAAAAAGGCTTTTACCAACTATACATCTGATAGATTTTTCAATTTATGTGTATGTTATATTGCATATAACTATCATATATATATATATTATCTCAAAAAATTGACATCAAGAAAACAAATAAACCAAATAAAAATGGGATATAAATCTAAACAGTGAGTTTTAAAAAGAGAAAAGATTAAAAGCTGAGAAATGGTTAAAGAAATGTTAAACATCCTTGGTCCTCATTGAAATTCAATTCAAAATTACGTTGAGATTTCATCCTACTCTAGTGATAATTACCAACTTCTATAAGACAAATGGCATCTCATGTTGGTCAGGATGTAGAATAAAGGGAAGACTCATTCACTCTACTGAGAGTACAAACTTGTGCAGTCATTATGGGAATCATTGTGTCAGTTTTCAGAAAGTTATGAATAGATCTTTTTCCTGATCCAACTGTAACACTCTTGGGCATATATCCAAAGGATTTTAAAACTTATTACAGAGACACTTGTTAAACCATGATGATTGATGCTCTATTCATAATACCTTGAAATTGGAAATGGACTTGATGTCAGTCAATGGATTAATGGATAAAGAAAAACAATATACATTTATATAGTAGAATATTAGCAGTTGTTAAAAAATGAAATTATAAAATTCACAGTAAATGGATAGAGCCAGAAAAAATCATTCTGACTAATGTAACACAAGCTCCAAAAGACAAATATAGCATTTATTTGTTTATATGTGAACATTAACTCTTAAGTCATCAATAAGCAGCTATAATGCATGTAACTCAAAGGATTTGTATAAAGTAAATGACTATGGGGAGAAATGGAATTTCCTAATTATGGAAAATAAAATAGTTGTGTTTGAACAAGGGTGGGTAGCACTGTAATGGGAGAGTCAAACAAGATTCAGGAAGATTGGTAAGAGATGGAGAATTAAATCTAATGGGCCATGTGAAAGGTTGTATGGAAACCTAACACAGTAGAGGCTTCTTAAAATATATCCATTAATCTCAATAGAGTCACTAATTAACAAGGGAGACAAAGTCCTAACGACATCTCTCACAACAAAGGAAATATCCAATGCCAAGGTTGTGTTACATCTAATTGTGTTATTGGCCAAAGGGGTCCCAGGAAAACCCCCAAACAACTAAGACTATTGCCAAAACTAATGATTGCTTTCTGTTCTCAACACACTAATGGAAAGGCACTATTGGTAAGACATACACCCTTACAATTCATTGAACATGGAGAAGTTGAGCTGTTTCCTTCCTAGACTTTTCATACCTGTTAACTAGTATTCATGGTACTGGAAGGTATTCTTCATGCTACCAAAGGAGAAAGGTGAAATGTAGCCCAGCTATAAACCCTCCTTGATCCAATATGGTAACCTATCTGTGTTAGTACAATAGAGGCACGCAACTTATAGGAGTAACCAAGCACTGTCTGTTTGGATTTGTAACCCACTTCATAAGATAGAACTCATCCAGACACTTCTCAAGAGACTACATAGGCCAGGAACCTGGAGGGAAACCTAAAACTGTTTTGCTACAGAAATATAGCAATAAAATGTCTCCTAACAACATTGTGTCATACTCATAAACCAGTGTTTTGTTCAGCCATGATCAATGAAGCTCCCTTCTGTGTAGATGGAAACAAACAGAGGTCCACAACTGGGCAGTGTACAGAGATGGAAGATGTTAGAACACCAGACCCTAAATAGATGTTTCCATCGTCCCTTCAATTCAGCTGCCCCATGCCCAGCTTTAGATGGCCAAACACAAAATGAACTCAATGGGATTTTTGGAGTTGTTTTTTCTTTTTTTTTTTTTTTTTTTTTTTTGTGGTGCACATCTTTTTTTTTTTTTTTTTTTTTTTTTTTTAGTAAATTTTATTAAATTATAAAAGTTTCCATTTCCATCCCCCCTCCCAACACCCTCCCACTCCCCCTACTCCCCCTCCTCCTCCCTCTTCGTCCCACAGGGCAGTCAGGGTTTCCTGCCCTGTGGGAAGTTCCAGTTCCTTCCCCCTCCCTCCAGGTCCAGGAAGGTGAGTGTCCAAACAGACTGGATCCCCAAAATCCATTATATGTAGAGGAAACAGGTCCCAGTGTCATAGTCAATGGCTTTTCAGAAAGACTTCGGGTCAGCCACAGTCAGAGAATCCGGCCAAATTCGGAGAGTCTGGTTAGATCACGTCCTCTTTCAGTCCCAGTCCAACTGGCCTTGGTAAACTCTCATCAGATCCGTTCCCTTGTATCAGTGGGTGATAGCATCCCTCGCAGTACTGATTTCGTTTTTCATGTTCTTCCTCCTTCTGCTCCTCATTTGGACCTCGGGGGGCTCAGTCCGGTGCTGCAATATGGGTCACCGACTGTATCGCCGTCCTTCGTCAGATGCAGGATCTATGGTGATAAGCAAAATATACATCAGTATGGACATGGGCCACGGCCGATTCAGGCACCCACTCCTCTGTCCAGAGAGCAATCTGGGGGATCTCTCCTTGGACCTGGGATCCCATGTATAATCAAGTCTCCTGTAAACCCTAAAATGGGTCCCTTAGTTGAAATATAATCTTCCCTGATCCCATATTCATCCTTCCTCCCTCCCCCCCCATCCCAGGCCACCAAGCTTTCTCCTTTCTTCCCCTACTCCCTTCTCTCTAACCTTCTCCCCTTCCATCGACCCTCCCTCCCCCCCATGCACCCGAGGTTACCTGGGACTCTTGTCTATTTCCTACCTCCTGGTGGATAGCTAAATAATCTTCATCAGGTTCATCTTCTTATTTAGCTTCTCTAGGATCACGAATAATAGGCTCAAAGACCTTTAATTATGGTTAGAATCCACTTATGAGTGAATACATACCGTGTTCCTCTTTTTGGGTCTGGCTTACCTCACTCAGTAAAGCGTTTTCTATTTCCATCCATTTGCATGCAAAATTCAAGATGTCATTGTTTTTTACCGCTGAGTAAAACTCTAATGTGTATATGTTCCACACCTTTTTTAACCATTCTTCTATTGAGGGGCACCTAGGCTGTTTCCAGGTTCTGGCTATTACAAATAGTGCTGCTATGAACATAGTAGAACAAATGCTTTTGTAGTATGATCGGGAATCTTTAGGGTATATTCCCAAGAGTGGAATTGCTGGGTCCTGAGGGAGGTTGACTCCCAGTTTCCTGAGAAACCGCCACACTGATTTCCACAGTGGCTGCACGAGTTTGCATTCCCACCAACAATGGATGAGTGTTCCCCTCACCCCACATCCTCTCCAGCATAGGATATCATTGGTGTTTTTGACTTTAGCTATTCTGACAGGTGTAAGATGGTATCTCAAAGTGGTTTTGATTTGCATTTCCCTGATCGCTAAGGAGGTTGAGCATGACCTTAAGTGTCTTCTGGCCATTCGAAGTTCATCTGTTGTGAATTCTCTGTTAAGTTCAGTACCCCATTTTTTAATTGGGTTAATTAGAGTTTTAGTGCCTAGTTTCTTGAGTTCTTTGTATATTTTGGAGATCAGACCTTTGTCTGATGAGGGGTTGGTGAAGATCTTCTCCCAGTCAGAAGGCAGCCTTTTTGTCCTACTGACAGTGTCCTTTGCTTTACAGAAGCTTCCCAGTTTCAGTAGATCCCATTTATTCATTGTTTCTCTTATTGTCTGTGCTGCTGGGGTCCTGCTTAGGAAGAGGCCTCCTGTGCCTAAATCTTGTAGACTACTTCCCACTTTCTCTTCTATCAGGTTCAAAGTGGACGGATTAATGTTGATGTCTTTAATCCATTTGGACTTGATTTTTGTGCATGGTGATAGATATGGATCTACTTTCATTTTTTTACAGGTTGACATCCAGTTATGCCAGCACCATTTGTTAAAGATGCTTTCCTTCTTCCATTGTATACCTTTAGCTCCCTTGTCGAAAATTAGGTGTTCATAAGTTTGTGGGTTAATATCTGGATCTTCTATTCGATTCCATAGGTCGACTTCTCTGTTCTTATGCCAATACCAAGCTGTTTTCAATACTGTAGCTCTATAATAGAGTTTGAAGTCAGGGATGGTAATGCCTCCAGAAGTTCTTTTATTATATAAGATTGTTTTGGCTATCCTGGGTTTTTTGTTTTGCCATATAAACTTGATTATTGTTCTCTCAAGGTCTGTGAAGAAGTTTGATGGGATTTTGATGGGGATTGCATTGAATCTATAGATTGCTTTTGGTAGAATTGCCATTTTTACTATGTTGATTCTCCCAATCCAAGAGCAGGGGAGGTCTTTCCATTTTCTGGTATCCTCCTCAATTTCTTTCTTCAAAGACTTAAAGTTTTTGTCAAATAGGTCTTTCACTTCCTTGGTTAGAGTAACCCCAAGATATTTTATGCTATTTGTGGCTATCATGAAAGGTGATGCTTCTCTGATTTCCCTCTCTGCTTCTTTATCCTTTGTGTATAGGAGGGCCACTGATTTTTTGGAGTTGATCTTGTATCCTGCCACGTTACTAAAGGTGTTTATCAGCTGTAGGAGTTCTTTGGTAGAGTTTTTGGGGTCACTTATGTAAACTATCATATCGTCAGCAAATAACGAAAGTTTAACTTCATCCTTTCCAATTCGAATCCCCTTGATCTCCTTATGTTGTCTTATTGCTATTGCTAGAACTTCAAGCACTATATTGAAGAGGTATGGAGAGAGTGGACAGCCTTGTCGCGTTCCTGATTTTAGTGGAAAGGCTTTGAGTTTCTCTCCATTCAGTTTGATGTTAGCTGTCGGCTTGCTGTATATTGCTTTTATTATATTTAGGTATGATCCTTGTATCCCTAGTCTCTCCAACACCTTTATCATAAATGGGTGTTGAATTTTGTCAAATGCTTTTTCAGCATCTAGTGAGATGATCATATGGTTTTTTTCTTTCAGTTTATTTATATGATGGATTACATTGATAGATTTGCGTATGTTGAACCAGCCCTGCATCTCTGGAATGAAGCCGACTTGATCATAATGGATAATTTTTCTAATGTGCTCTTGGATTCGGTTTGCCAGTATTTTATTGAGAATTTTCGCGTCGATGTTCATGAGTGAGATTGGCCTGTAATTCTCTTTCTTGGTTGTGTCTTTGTGTGGTTTTGGTATTAGGGTAACAGTAGCTTCATAAAAGGAGTTAGGCAATGACTCTTCTGTTTCTATATTGTGGAATACGTTAAGGAGTATAGGTATTAGCTCTTCCTGGAAGTTCTGGTAGAATTCTGCATTGAAACCATCTGGTCCTGGGCTTTTTTTGGTAGGGAGATTTTTGATAACAGCTTCTAATTCTTCGCGACTAACAGGTCTATTTAGATTGTTCACCTGTTCTTGGTTCAACTTTGGTATATGGTACTTATCTAAAAAAATGTCCATTTCTTTTACATTTTCCAACTTTGTGGCATATAAGCTTTCATAGTAAGATCTAATGATTCTCTGAATTTCCTCTGTGTCTGTGGTTATGTCCCCCTTTTCATTTCTGATCTTATTAATTTGCATGTTCTCTCTCTGCCTTTTGATTAACTTGGCTAGGGGTTTGTCAATCTTGTTGATTTTCTCCAAGAACCAGCTTTTTGATTCATTGATTCTTTGGATTGTTTTCTCTGTTTCTATTTTGTTGATTTCAGCCCTCAGTTTGATTATTTCCAGTCTTCTAGACCTCCTGGGTGAATCAGCTTCTTTTTTTTCTAGATCTTTCAATTGTGCTGTTAATTCACCAATGTGTGCTTTCTCCGCTTTCTTTAATTGGGCACTTAGTGCTATGAACTTTCCTCTTAGCACTGCTTTCATAGTGTCCCATAGGTTTGAGTATGTTGTGTCTTTGTTTTCATTAAATTCAAGGAAGAGTTTAATTTCTTTCTTTATTTCTTCCTTGACCCAGGGGTGATTTAGTAGTTGACTGTTCAGTTTCCATGAGTTTGTTGGCTTCCTGGGGGGAGCATTGTTGTTGAATTCTAATTTTAGTCCATGGTGATCTGACAAGACACAGGTAGTTACTAATATTTTTTTGTATCTGTGGAAGTTTACTTTGTTACCGAGTATGTGGTCAATTTTCGAGAAGGTTCCATGAGCTGCAGAGAAAAAGGTATATTCTTTCCTATTTGGGTGGAGTGTTCTATAGATGTCTGTTAAATCCATTTGATTTAATACCTGCAATAGGTCTCTCAATTCTCTGTTTGGTTTCTGTCTGATTGACCTGTCCATTGGTGAGAGAGGAGTGTTGAAGTCTCCTACTATTAGTGTGTGTGGTTTGATGACCGCCTTGAGTTCTAGAAGAGTTTCTTTTACATATGTGGGTGCCTTTATATTAGGAGCATAGATATTCAGGATTGAGATTTCCTCCTGATGAATTGTTCCAGTTATGAGTATGAAATGTCCATCTCCATTTCTTCTGACTGATTTTAGTTTGAAGTCAATTTTGTTAGATATTAGAATGGCCACGCCCGCTTGTTTCTTAGGTCCATTTGCTTGGAAAACCTTTTCCCAACCCTTTACTCTGAGTAAGTGTCTGTCTTTGTGGTTGAGGTGTGTTTCTTGTAAACAGCAGAATGTTGGATCCTGTTTTCGTATCCAATCTCTAAGTCTGTGCCTCTTTATAGGTGAATTGAGTCCATTGATATTAAGTGATATTAATGACCAGTGGTTGTTGACTCCGGTCATTTTTTTTTAGGTAGTAGAGTGTATGTGTTTTTCTTCTTTGCTTTGTGCTTGTGAATGGTCGCTAGATGTTCGAGTTATTGTAGGCCGTGTTGGGAATGTTGGATTCCTTCGGTAGTGATTTTCCTTCTAATATTCTCTGTAAGGCTGGATTAGTAGCTACGTATTGTTTAAATTTGTTTTTGTCCTGGAATATTTTGTTTTCTCCGTTGATAGTGAACAATAGCTTGGCTGGGTATATTAGTTTGGGTTTGCATCCATGGTCTCTTAGTTTCTGCAGTACCTCTATCCAGGATCTTCTGGCTTTCATGGTTTCCATAGAGAAATCCGGTGTAAGCCTGATAGGTTTACCTTTATAAGTTACTTGACCTTTTTCCTTTGCAGCTCTTAAAATTTTTTCTTTAATATTTATGTTTTGTGTTTTGATTATTATATGACGCGGGGATGTTTTTTTCTGATCCAATCTATTCGGTGTTCTGTATGTTTCTTGAACCTTCATAGGAATATCGTTCTTTAGGTTGGGAAAGTTTTCTTCTATAATTTTGTTGAATATATTTTCTGGGCCTTTGATCCGCAGTTCTTCTCCTTCTTCAATCCCTATTATTCTTAGATTTGGTTTTTTTATTGTGTCCCAGATTTCCTGAATGTTTTGTGAAGAGAATTTGTTGGATTTGTCGTTTTCTCTGACCAGAGCATTTATTTTCTCTATGGTATCTTCAGAATCTGAGATTCGTTCTTCTATCTCTTGTATTCTATTGGTTATGCTTGATTCTGTAGTCTCCGCTCGTTTACCTAGGTTTTCCATATCCAGCCGGTTCTCGTTTTGTGTTTTCTTCATTGCCTCCATTTCAGTTTTCAATTCTTGGACTGTTTCCTTTACTTGTTTGATTGTTTTTTCTTGGTTTCTCAGGGTATCACTCACGGATTTACTTATTTCTTCAAACTTTTTGTTATATTTCTCATCCATTTCTATACTCATTTCTTCAAACTTTTTGTTATACTTCTCGACCAGTTCCATAAGGGAGTTATTCATATCCTGTTTAAGGGACTCTATTGCTTTCATAATGGCACTTTTTTCCACTTCATCTGGGTTAGAGTGTTCAAATCCTTCTGTTGTAGGGTCGTTGGGATCTGATATTTTCATGTTGTTTTTCAGATTGTTGGAGGAGGTCTTGCCTTGGCGTCTGCCCATCTCTTCTATCCAATGCTCTCTATTGGAGCTTCTGGTATCGGGTCAGGTTCCCTTGTTGGGCAGGGAGTTCACTGATAGAATGCCTACCTTTCCCCAGGCAGGGTATTGAAGCACAGGCACTCCCTCTTTCCGGGATGCCCCTACAGAGCAGGCCCAGTGTGCAAGGCAGCTGAACTGGGGAAATTTTATGGCCTCAGTGGAAGGGGAGAAATATAGAAATTTGTACCTGGATGGAAGCTGGGATGGCAGGCGGGAGAGCCTAGCAGTGTGGAAATAGCACTGCAGGCTGACCTGGGAGTCTATGGGGTCGGGGAAAGTCCTAGCACCTCCTCACCGGGCCCCTGCCGCGGGCCCGAATCAACTCACCACTCCGAAGGTCCTCTGGATGGAAGCTGTGATGGCTGGCGGGAAGCTAGCAGGGTGGAGCCAGCAGAGCAGGCTGACCTGGGAGTCTATGGGGTCGGGGAAAGCCCTAGCTCCCCCTCGCAGGGCCCCTGCCCTGCCCGAATCAACTCACCCCTCAGAAGGCCCTCTGGATGAAAGCTGGGATGGCTGGCGGGAAGCTAGCAGGGTGGAGCCAGCAGGGCAGGCAGACCTGGGAGTCTATGGGGTTGGGAAAAGTCCTAGCTCCCCCTCGTCGGGGCCCCTGCCGTGGCCCGGATCAACTCACCCCTCGGAAGGCCCTCTGGATGGAAGCTGGGATGGCTGGCGGGAAGCTAGCTGGGTGGAGCCAGCAGGGCAGGCAGACCTGGGAGTCTATGGGGTCGGGGAAAGCCCTAGCTCCCCCTCGCAGGGCCCCTGCCGTGGCCCGGATCAACTCACCCCTCGGAAGGCCCTCTGGATGGAAGCTGGGATGGCTGGCGGGAAGCTAGCTGGGTGGAGCCAGCAGGGCAGGCAGACCTGGGAGTCTATGGGGTCGGGGAAAGTCCTAGCTCCCCCTCGTCGGGGCCCCTGCCGTGGCCCGGATCAACTCACCCCTCGGAAGGCCCTCTGGATGGAAGCTGGGATGGCTGGCGGGAAGCTAGCTGGGTGGAGCCAGCAGGGCAGGCAGACCTGGGAGTCTATGGGGTCGGGGAAAGCCCTAGCTCCCCCTCGCCGGGGCCCCTGCCGTGGCCCGGATCAACTCACCCCTCGGAAGGCCCTCTGGATGGAAGCTGGGATGGCTGGCGGGAAGCTAGCTGGGTGGAGCCAGCAGGGCAGGCAGACCTGGGAGTCTATGGGGTCGGGGAAAGTCCTAGCTCCCCCTCGTCGGGGCCCCTGCCGTGGCCCGGATCAACTCACCCCTCGGAAGGCCCTCTGGATGGAAGCTGGGATGGCTGGCGGGAAGCTAGCTGGGTGGAGCCAGCAGGGCAGGCAGACCTGGGAGTCTATGGGGTCGGGGAAAGCCCTAGCTCCCCCTCGCCGGGGCCCCTGCCGTGGCCCGGATCAACTCACCCCTCGGAAGGCCCTCTGGATCGGAGTTGTTTTTTCTTTTCCTTATTTTGAACCTTACTTTACAGGTCATTAGGGTATATATATATATATGGAGAGGACCTGTGATGTCATAATGCATATAAACCTGGTGGTGCACTTCCCCGCCCTCTCTCTCTGGCCTGGATCCAGTGTTCCAGAAGGTTGGGATTCTGGTGTAAGTTTTTCCTTCTGTTTTATTAAAGCTGTATCTTTTGTAAGCTAGTCTGGCGGACCTTTAATTACCGATCACACTGTGTCATCACCTGTCCAACACCCACTCTCCTGGGCCCCATATGCCAGCCTACTACTTTGGATGAAGTCATCAGCTTTATCAGAGGCCACACAGGTTCTACCAACCCCAGGTAAGGCACCTTCCACCAGCAGAGAAATTCCATAAAAGCTGTCTAACAACCCCAGACTGCACCCTTCTCCCCTGGGCTCCAAAGTTATACAATGGGGAAGAAATCATCTCTGATAAATGTTGATGGTCTAGCTGGATGTTGGCATGTGAAAACATGCAAATCCATCCATATCTATCACCCTGCACAAAATTCAAGTCCAAGTATATCAAGACTTTATTATAAATCCAGAAACACTGAACCTGGTAGAAGAGAAAGTATAAATCAATCTTAAACATATTGGCAAAGGAGACTACTTCCTGAACAAAACACCAATAGCATAAGCATTATGATCAAGAATTAATAAATGGGAGCTCATAAAACTGAAAAGTTTTTATAATGCCAAAGACACTGTCAATAACACAAAATATCAGCCTGCATAATGGGTAAAATAATCTTCACCAACTCCTGATCCAATAGAGGGCCGATTTCCAAAATATAAAAAGAATATAAGAATCTGGACTTTATGTACTTGATTAACCAATGCAGTGATATAGTTAGATTATCCATGGTTATCAGGGGGAATCCAATGAAATTATAAGGGACATAATGAGTTCCTATCTGTAAACAAGAGGATACATGAGAAAGAACACTGCTATGGAACAGTGGGACTAGGGATGTAAAAAGAAGACAATCAGGAGACACAAAAAGCATCTAGAAATTGGAGAAGAGCATGGTAAGAATGATCTGCTAGTGGCCAGGATGGAACACGGGATTATTTTCTTGATGACTTTAGCCTCAAAGGCATCATTTCATATTCAAAACTTTAAATCTGAAAGATGAAAGGGGAAATCCTTAAAGCCATAAATTTCTGATAATTTCTTACAGAACTTCTAGGAAATCAATATTTACAGACACTACACTGGACTATAGATAAGCACTCCACTTCTGAGTGAGAGCTGAGTGACGTCACTGAAAGTCATAGTTTGCTTTCTACTGTTATAATAGAACATTTGTGGAAGTTATCTTGGGAGAAGGAAAAGGAATTGTTTGGTTTACAGCTTCAAGTCTATCATTGAAGGAAACCATTGCAAGAACCCAAAGAGGGAATCAGGATGAGGCAGAAATTGTAGGAAATATCATAAAGGAATATTGTTTACTTGCTTAGTTTCCAAGATTCTGACTGATTTGTTATATAACACAGGACCAGCTGATCAGAACTAGTAACAACTATAGTGGACTGGGTACTTCTACATAAACTATTACTATGAATATCTCCCACAGAATTTCATACTGGCTTATCTGATGGAGACATATCAGATAAGCCAGTATCTGATATCTGATATGTGGTTCCTTCTTCCCAGATGCCTGTAGCTTGTGTCAAGATAACAACAGCAATAACAACTAGTACATTGACATAGGGCAAGATTTCTGTTCATTCACTTATACCCACTGTGATAAACTTCTGCAAGACTGAGACTTAAATGAGTTTCCCAGTGAAGGTTGCTAAGTATGTCACAGTTACATATTTGTGTCATGGTGATTATAAAATCATAACAGTAGCTCCAACATCATGAAAATCTTGCGTTTCAGTTGCAGGTAACATAAGATATGCTTCCATTCTTAGGCACATTCAAGTAACTCTTTATGAGATTTAGTGTCAGAAACTGTCTGGCAAATGGCATTCAGGTAGATCCAAAATTGAGAAAATATTGGCAACTGCCTAACAACTTTTTGAAATCTTTTGTGAAAGTGACTTACAATGTCAAAATGTATTATGCACAGAGAAACAGTTAAGCTCTTTGGACATATTGTGAATTGTAAGGCAATAAGTATTTTATATTTGATGCAGTTAAATGTATCTGCAGTTTGATGGCACTCATAAGTAATAATTTGGATTGCCTATCAGAGGAAAGTGGTAGAGTTATTTACAAAGGAAAAGCCAGCCTGATAACCCAAAGTGTCACCATTTTATGCAGAAACAAAGTGGATCAGGCAGCAAGAATAATAAAATGATACAAGCCACACACTTGCAATCTTATGCTCCAAGTTAAAAAAAAAAAACTTCTCTACCAACTATTTCTGTGCCTCTGTACATCCACTGAAATAGAATCCAGATATATTGTGTACATGATCACTCAAAAGGCGGCCTCTTAAAAATCTTTATAGGACCCCCATTATACCTACCCAAAATGCCTCTGTGCTCTCAAATATTCTCACTCTCCTCCCTCAGGTTGATCATTTCCTATCAACAAAACTCTTTTATTTTATGGAAGATCACTTATGTCTAGCATTCCTTTACTGTTTCCCCAAGCCAACCATTCTGATAAGGAATATCATTCTGTATATGTTTTGCTTTTATAGGATAATGAGTAATGCTGTTTTGGTCAATGGCTTAGCAGAGTAAATCCAGGCTGGAGTATGAACAGAAACATATACAGAGATAGGAGGCTGAGTCAAAGGATGCCATGTAGTTGTTGAAGGAGAAAGATGCCAGCCGGAGCACTAGATAAGCCACAGTCTCGTGGCAATACGCAAATTAATAGAAATTGGTTTATTTTAGATGCTAGAGCTAGCTAGAAATGTGCCTAAGCTATTGGACAAACAGTGTTGTAAATAATATAGTTTCTGTGTGATTATTTGAGTCAAGGCGGCTGGGAAACAAAGGTGCATTGTCTGCTTGGAGCATTCCAAAAGGTGTTCTAAGCTTTCTTTTCTGCAGTGGAGGTCACACTGTGTTCTAATTATTGTTATATTTCTTAAAGAAAAATAATTCACAAATGTCTCACCAATAGCTTCTGCTCATTTTCAACATCTTCATGAAAACTTTTAACGCTTTTCATTTATTTTATTATTTATACTATATTCATATTCAATCTCTATTTCTTCCAAAATTTCAAATTATTGCTGTATTTAATAATTATTTAAACTGGGAATGTGAATGCTCTGGAATAAACATAGCCTGAGCCAACAACAGTCTTTGCTTTTACTTAACAGTCTTTATTATACTTAACTAAGCATGTCATACAATGTCTTTTTCCTTCCTGAAATGCTTCACCTGTCCTGTATAAAACAGGTATTGACAGTTCTATTAGAAAAAGAAAACTCAGGAAAAATGTAAGTTAAATCACCTAATACTCCATCTAACAATGCTTTCATAAGAATTCCCCACAGATATCAAGGGACATGTTTCCTGGAAGTGCATGAACTAGCTGCTACAAGCATCAGTTCTAACAGTCTCATTACATCATCCTTATTGCTCCCATAGTCATGTTTTAGAACCTGTGTAGGTCCTTCGAAGAGGTCTTATGATGCCGAAGTGACAAAATTACATAGCTGCTTCACTGTGATTGCTTTCACAGGTGATCAGTAGAATTTTCCAGAATTTGTAGGATTGTATTGTAAAGAAGCAAACAATGAGAAAAACATAATACTTCATCTTCTGAACAAATCTTTGGGATATTTATGGTTAAAAGCAATTCTACTATTTATTTTGCATTTTTGAACAGTGTTTCAGAAATTAGTATTTTTCCCTTAATACTGGATTCTTTCAGTTAAATTGACTTATCCTCCCATAAAATCCAACATTCTGTGCTTATGAATTTTATGAATTCACAGTCTCTAAATGATCATTTTAGAGACTTTGACCACTGAAATCCAAACCTTAGCTTAAATGACTCATTTTTCAGAATTGTATACAACTGGGGGATTTGTTTTATATGTTTGGTTTTATTGAGGGAACTGGTCTTTAAAACAGGTAAATTAATTGTCAATGTCAAATTCTGTGGTGTCTAGCATGTTACTGATCTCAAAACCTAAGATACCAAAAGTATCAAATACTTGCTGGATTTTGAGAGCTAAAAGAAGAGAAGACAGAATTTTCTTCCACCAATTTCCTGCTCTATCCTTTCTAATTCCACTCTAATATCCCTACAGTATGCTGCGCACAAAGAAAATCAGTCAGGACAGAAAATTCTTGATGTCAATAAAAATAATGTCTGAGAAAAACGTAGACAGGACCACACTAAAACTACATGGCAAGTGAATTACAAAAGACTAAAGACTATGACAAATACTATAAAATTTTTCTGAAATCCAAAAGTGTTTAAATTTTAGTTAATAGTAATTTGTTGATGTTATCTTTTTATTTTTGATAAATCTAGCACCTTAACTTAATATATCAGTACTGAAAGAAAGTGTGTGAAGCATGTATACATAGTAGTCCCCTTATAATATAATAGCATCTACCCATGCAAGATATCTCTACTCATAATCTTTGTATTATATGTATATGTATGTATATATATATATATCACATTCATTATATGTATGTCTATTATGTATGTGTGTATACATATAGTTAATAATTTTATAAGAAACTAGATTTCCCTATAGCTAGCTTCTTCATGTATCCTTATACCCAGGAGTTATATAGCTAGACAGCATATTTATATATAAGTGAACATACACTATATTTATACTGTATTTACAATATAGAGTACATCTACATTTAGATGTAATTGTACATCAATATCTACAGATCTATATTTAGCATTTGTATAAGTCTATAAAATCATCTCTACAGTGGCTTCACTAGTTTACACTCCCACAGTATAAAAGAGGTTCCAGCCTTGCTTATTTGGTATTTTAATAAAGATCATTCTCACTGGGTTAAAATGAATTATTGAAATAGCTTTAATCTGAATTTATCTGTTGACTAATGATATTGAACATTTCTTTAAGTGTTTATTAGTCATGTATACTTCATTTAAAAAAATCTCTGTTCAATGTGTAGCCCATTTTTATAAGAATGGTTGTTTCCTTTTGTAATTTTCTAATAGAAAAAAATGTATATCTATCCAGTATATTCTGATCATGCTTTCTCCTCCTCTAATTTTTTCCAGATTCTTCTCTCTGCCTTCTTAGTGAGCCTCAATTTCTCAAGTTTAGGAGAAATTTATTCTATGATTTTCTTTAAAATATCTTTGATTTCTTCTATGACCATAACATACATGTCATTTTATGAAGTCTCAAACCTTTTCAATGTTCTTGTTTTAAATTTTTAACTTTGAATGAATCTTTTTTCTCTATCTTTTCTTCAAGCCACAATATTCTGTCTTCTACATGATCCATTCTACTGTGAGAACCAGTTACATTTTAAGTTTTAATGACTGTGCTTTACAAATCCATGGAACAAAAATGTTTCTTTTCTACATGACTCTTGCTCAAGAACAAATTGTTCCTGAAATGCTAGAGACTTTTATTCATGGTAGCATGTTTTCACTCCCCTAAGAAGTTTGACCCATTTGCACCAGACTTTCTTTATCATAGGTGGGTGGGAGGTTCAAAAGCAGACTACTTACAAACAGTAAGAGGCTTACTGTTTGTAAGCCTCTGATTGGATCTGAATATCAATACTTAAGTCATTGCAAAGCGTGACTCTGGGCCATTTTCTGGGAAATCCAGAGATGGATGTGGCCACACCTAACCACCTGGTCAGTATTTAATTCAAGTCTGCTTCAAATTTGGCTTTAAACTATGTGAGTGCTCTTATTTTTAATCAGTGAGTTTAATACTATTAGTCAGACATTTCACTAAGGTTTTTAATAAAACTGATAAAAACATTTTATATTCAGCAACATCTCACTTTGACATTTCTTTTGCATTTTTGCCTCTTTATTAAATTCTATTTCATATCCTGTGTGAATGTTACTTTCACTCTTTTTTTGTTTGGGTTTTTGTTTTGTGGTTGGGTGTTGTTTTGGGTTGTTGTTGGTTTTGTTTTGTGGGGTTGTGTGATATTTTGCCTATAAATTTATATAAGTCTATTTCATTGATAGTCATTATTATGATACTGGTAATTTTTGAAGGAAATACATTTTCTTGGTTTTATCATGTTACTTTTTTCCTATTTCAGAAATTGTGCACCTAGTTGTTGTTGATTGAGAGAGTGTGTGCCAGATATCAGGTCTGGCAGGGTTCAGGTCTCAAAGAAGAGGCATGGAGTCATCAAAGGGAAAGAGGAGACCTGACAGACCTGAGTGCAGATCAGGATGGCTGTTCATTTATTGATAAAAAGACTACACCTATTATGTTCTATAATTGCACAATAGTTTAGCCACAGGCAAGACTGAAAGCAAGCTCAATGTATTACAGCACTTTTCATTACACAAAAGAGGTAAGTTCAACAAGTATCTAAATGACTATTTTTCTCTAAGGTTCAGTAACTGACAACATCAAGCACCCTCTTACATCAAAGGAAGGGTCATAACTACTTCTTGGTGGAGAAAAAGAGAATGAGTCCCTTTAGCAAGTATGAACTTTCCTCAATCCCTTGAGAATATGGAGCCCTTATCCAAATGTCTGACCTTGGGGAAAGGTCTTCCTTGGGTACCATACACTCTGTTACAATTTAAGAGCAGTTTTCATTATTTGAGGGGCATGATGCGGTGTAAGCACTGAACTATTTCCTAACTGTTTTCCTTTGTGTCTTGAGCTTACTGGCCCGTTTCCCTACTTCTCTTTCAAAAAGGAAGTTCCTGATGTTTTACTCTTTTTGCATTAACCATAGTGTTCTGATTTCTCTTAGTTATTAACTGAACTCTTTCCCTTAATAGCCTAAGTCTCTGTATAAGGACTGCACACTTTTATCCTTGGAGTCAGGTGTGCCCAGTTAGTAAATCTCTAACTTTCCTGTTCTTGGTGTAGCCAGGAGAAAATGGGATTCCTGTGTGCAGCGTCATCACACCGTGTGGTTTCATGGTAGTGAAGTTTTTATTTTGATTAAAAAGGCTGCCATCTTATGCATTTTCATCCGCCAAAGTCTGCACAGAATTTTCCACAAGAAAAGGTATAAAGGAATTCCCATAATACATAGTAAGAATCATTTAAAATAAAGTAAAAGGATGCTGGAAAATTGTGACCTGCAAAGTTGAAAGGCTGGAATTTCGTTAAGCAAAAATGGTTGCCTTTTGGTCCACACCATGTAAGTGTATTGTTGTTGTTAAATTACCTTCCTATTTAAGTGTATATTTTTGCTCCTACTCTAAAGCTCCTACCACTCACTCTAAGCATTATCATTTGTGGTAATTAGCTAAAATAAAGGAAAGAATTTATAGACTTAGAGATATGGTAAAATTAAGCCTGAGTGTTCTTTGTGTGCAGATAAAAAATATATTCCATATTCCTGCATTGCCTTCTTATTTAGACTTGCTTTGGATCTCAAGTCAGGAACACTCCCCTGACTCACTAGTAGATCAAGCATGCCGCTGATGTCCCATTAATATGTGCCCTTGTACTTACACACACTTTCTTGAATCACCTATGGGTTTATTACCTAATTGGTTGTATACCATGTGTCCCTAAACCAGTACATCCTTCGCCAAGTCACCAATAAGCAAGTTCCAATATCTACCACAGTATAGCTTGGATCCACACATCTGTGTCATCTAGACTGGGTCACCGTTACGCTATTCCAATTTCATTATATTAGTCAAATAAAAACTAAGCCTCAAAAACTGAACCAAATCTATGGTATTTCTGACAGTTTCTTACTTACATACAATTTTATTAGTAAAACATTTTAGTACAGTTGTCACCAATTTAATATCTAGAATCATGAACATTATTCTACAAAACATTAAGAAGACATGATGAAACTTTAAACTTTTATTGAGAGTTAAAATAGATATATAAATTTGAACTTTGCTAAAGATTGACAGTATTTCCATAAGGAATATTTAGTCTCATGGTAATATTAACTGTAAGAAGGCTTAGTGTAACGTTGACTACGTTATATATTTTATCACCTCAAAAGGATTTCTGAAAACTAAGGGGGCTTTGAGCTCAAAAACAAGGTGGATAATGTAATGTCAGAATTTGTACCACTATTCCTATTATGGGCTCTTGACAGAAAACACATGGTTCACCATCTCTGTTGAGTCTGGTAGTTGATGTGCTGATTGTTCTGCCCTTCTGAAATAACTGACTATAACTGTGTGCTGATAATTTGCTTGTGCTGTAACAAATCAAGCTGACCTGGGAATCAGAGAGTGGAGTGAGTGAGTCATTAGTTAGCCTAAGAGGCCAGGCACTTGTGGAACACACCTTTAATCTCATTACTTGGGAGTCACATGTCTTTAATCCCAAGACTAGGGAGGGGGAGACAGGAAGGAATACAGCTGGGCAGAGAGGGATATAGGGTGGGAGGTATAACATGAGGGGGCCTGCTTGTTGGGGTTTATGTCCCCACCTGGTACCCCACAGCCAGCAGGCCCCAGATAAAATCAACCACACAGATTTCTATAAGTTATAAAGCTGATTGGCCCATTAGGTCAGGCTACTTATTAGCTAACTCTCACATCTTGATTAACCCATTTTTCTGATCTATTTTAGCCATGTGGCTCAGTACCTTTTTCAGTGGGGCAGATCACATCCTGCTGCTTCGGTGATCTGGGCAGGAGTAGGAGGAATCAACTTCCTCCTCCTCAGAATTCTCCTGCTCTCCTTGCATCATTTCCACTTCCTGTCTGGTTTTCCCACCTACACCTCCTGCCTGGCCAATCAGCATTTATTTAAAACATGATTGACAGAATACAGACAATTCTCCTGCACCAGGAAGGAAACAGAAGGTTAAGGCAGTAAGTTGAGGACTTGTAGAGAAAGGATACCCTTTTTGGTCTGAGAATTTTGTAGAAGTAAAATGTTCTAGAGACTGGCTGCTCTGTTTCTCTGATGTTTCAGCTTTTACCCCCTAATATCTGATTCTGAGCTTTTATTATTAAAACCAATTAGAATTCTCACTATATATAATACCTGAGATACTTGCCTTAAATAGTTATAAGTTTACATTGGCTGCATTGAAGGTTTCAGCCATGCATCCTTAGTCTCATTGATTTTAGGCGTGTGATGAGTCTGTGAATCAGAGCTGGATATATGCAGAGGAAGGTTTCTCTTTATGACTGGGAAAGGAAGAGTGCAGAAAGGAGTTCCAATGTCCCCTTCAAAGGCAAGATCCAAAACACCCTTAAATAGCCCAACATCTCAATAGCTGCACCACTTCTCACTAGTACCAAGCTGAGGACTAAGCTTTTCAGATCCCAAATCCAGGATCTTCTGAAGTTGGTGGTCTCCCTCCCCCATACAATAGTCATCCTTTCATCTAAAGGAAGATACACCTAGCAAGCATGAAACTAAATGGCATGCCCAAGGGATGCTAGAAAATAGTTGTTTTCTCTGTTCAGCTTTGATGGGTTCTTCTTTATTTTCAAGCATATAAGTTGGAGAATCTTGTAAATACAGACAGAGTCCAGATTCAGAAGTAAAGTATGGTTCAATTTCAACTTTAAATTTTATTTACAATCTTAAAATATACATTTTATGCAGCCACAGAAAGGAGACTAGTTAAACACTTCTTTGTTCTTTAATGTGTAGATTAAGATGCAATATTTTGCCATGTTGTTTTTAATTTGATTTACCTAAATTAGCTATTGAAGTAGCAAAGTATACTAAGAAAAAATCCATAATACTTTCTGCAAAATCTGAATAAAGGCTCATATTTCAGTTTTAAACTTAATTTAATGAAATAATCTATACTAAATTTGATTATATATTACAATGTGCTTAAGTTTCTAAGAGTACATTTAAATTGCTCAGTGATTACCAATGCATCTTGACTTATTTCCAATGTAATTTAAAAATACACACAAAGTTGTAAAAAAACAACATCAAAACAAAAACTAATAAGGTGTGAATGTAAACTTATTTCAATAAAAAGTTAAACCAATTGAAAAAGAATGAAAAGCTCCTTTCATAATGTGAATATTTAAAACTTTTGAAACTATTTTATAAGGAAATATGAAAACAATATGCTTGCCACTTCTTTTACAAAACAAAACAAAACATATGAGTGAGATGAATCTTAAACTTACACAAAAATATTATATAGAAAGAGAACATAAGGGTGCCTGAAATTTAAGCAGTGAAGATGAATGGTGCACAGTTAACACTGAATTATAGTGCTGACTGGCAGAGAGTATGCCTAGCATGACTTTTCAGAATTTCCTAGGAGAAACCTATGCTTGATGAATGAAGAGAGAAGTAACACTCTTATTAGTTGGAACTTTAGTATCAGGTACTCAAATAGAATTCTGAGAGCTCATTAGTCCTGCAAACCCATATATACTATTTTCTCAGCATTCTATTCAATTTTAGGAACAACATAATAAGACATCTTCATGTTGACCTGTCTTTGTGGAATTTGTATTTTTTTATTTATAAAAGTTTATTAATTTATAAAAGCTTCCATTTCCGCCCCTCCTCCCAACACCCTCCCACTCCCCCCACTCCCTCTCCTCCTCCCTCTCCATCCCCCAGAGCAGTCAGGGTTTCCTGCCCCATGGGAAGTTCAAGTTCCTCCCCGCTCCCTCCTGGTCCAGGAAGGTGAGTATCCAAACAGACTGGATCCAAAAATCCAGTATATGCAGAGGAAACAAGTCCCAGTGCCATTGTCAATGGCTTCTCAGACAGTCCCCGTGTCAGCCACATTCAGAGAATCCGGCAACATTCAGAGAATCTGGTTGGATCACTTGCTCATTCAGTCCCAGTCCACTTGGCCATGGTGAACTCCCATTAGATCAGTCCCCATGTATCAGTGGGTGAACACACTCCTCACGGTCCTGCCTTTCTAGTTCATGTTCTCCCTCCTTCTGCTCCCCAATTAGACCTTGGGAGCTCAGTCCAGTGCTCCAATGTGGGTCTCTGTCTCAATCTCCATCCATCAACGGGTGAAGGTTCCCTCTGATCTTGCCTTCCTTGCTCACGTTCTCTTTCCTTCTGCTTCTCGTTTGGACCTAGGGAGTTAAGTCCAGTGTTCCAATGTGGGTCTCTGTCTCTATCTCCATCCATCGCCAGATGAAGGATCTATGGTGATAAGCAAAATATTCATCAGTATGGTTATGGGCCAAGGCCGGTTCAGGCACCCTCTCCTCTGTCCAGAGAACAATCTGGGGATCTCTCCTTGGACCTGGCATTCCCTCTAGAATCAAGTCTCTTGTAAACCATAAATGACTCCCTTAGTTGAGATATATACTTCCCTGCTCCCATATCCATCCTTCCTCCCTCCCCCCATCCCAATCCCCCGAGCTTTCCCCATTCCTCCCCTACTCCATTCTCTCTAACCCTCTCCCCTTCCAACAACTCTCTCCACCCCCCATGCACCCAAGGTTGTCTGGCACTCTTGTCTACTTCCAATCTCCAGGAGGATAACTGATGGAGGAGGGTTATCTGTCTATTGTGTTATTTTCATTGGTCAATAAAGAGACTGCCTTGGGCCCTTGATAGGACAGAAAATTAGGTAGGCGGAGTAAACAGAACAAAATGCTGGGAAGAGGGCTATGAGCTAGACGCCATGGAGCCAGCCACCAGGTCAGACATGCTAAATCTTTTCCGGTAAGCCACCACCTCGTGGTGCTACAGATTATTAGAAATGGGTTAATATCAAGATATGAGAGTTAGTCAGTAACTAACTCTCTAAGAGATAATGGGCCAGGCAGTGCTTAAATGAATATAACTTGTGTGTTATTATTTCTGGGACTAAGCTAGCCGTGCGGGAGCCGGGTGAGGAGAAAAGCAGGCCTGCCCTGCAGCCCCTCACTACAGATAACTACATGATTTTCTTCAGGTTGACCTTCTTATTTAGCTTAGGAAGTGGTCTCCTGTGCCTATGTGTTCAAGGCTACTTCTCAGTTTTTCTTCAATGATGTTCAGTGTGACTGGATTTATGTTGAGGTCTTTGATCCATTTGGACTTAAGTTTTGAGCATGGGGATAGATATGGATCTATTTGCATTCTTCTACTTGTTGTTATCCAGTTATGCCAGAATCATTTATTGAAGATGCTTTCTTTTTCCATTGTATAATTTTAGCTTCTTTGTCAAAATTCCTTATTAGCACCCACATCAGTCAGCTGAGAGTCACTTGTAGCTCCCACTTCTGGGAACCAGATACTCTCTACTGGCCTCTGAGGTCACTACATGCACATGTCTGACTCACAGACACACAATTAAAATCAAGGATGAATTCTTAACCTGCCAACTGATGAACATTAACACAATATGTCGGAAGTCAGGTTGTGATGTATATAGTGTGTAGGATTATGAAAAGAATGGGGTGTTCCCTCAAATTCAAAGTCATAATCAAATGACAATTCATCAGATAAACTCAGAGAAAACTGTTGTATCACACCACTAATCTTTACAAGTGACAAGTTCTTTAAAAAGAAAATGAACTTTGTAGACCAGACTAGCCTCAAACTCAGAGAGATCTGCCTGCCTCTGCCCTCCCGAGTGATGGGCTGTGCACATTTTGCACATTGGGTTAGTAATTGTGGACTTTTCTCCCAAGAAATATCACCAGGATAGACACTTGATAAAATATTTCTTCAATGGAGGTCAGAACTCCATGCATAGCTCAGCATTATAATTACAGTAGAGGCAAAACAACCTGTGGGGACCATATGCCCTTAGCTCAAGCTGTGGGGCAGGAGGGTTAGTGGTTGTGCACACTAAGAAACTCATTTGTGGGCTTTCCTTCCAAGGGATATCAGCAGGCAGGGTAGGAATATCACCAGGAGATACACGTGACAAATGATTCCATGAATAGATATCAGAACTCCATACATAGCTCCACATCTCAACAACACAAGAGGCAAGACAACCTGTGGAGGCCATATGCTCTAAGCTCTGGTTCCTGGTGAGAACACCCACATTCTCCCTGCTGCCATACTTCAGGTGGGCATGAAGTAAAACTAAATACAGTAAAGCCTACACTAATTAGTATTGGTATTGGTGAAGGTACTTCTGATTGAGGTCAAAATATTGACCAACTGCAAGGTTTGCCCTGTGGAAACTCTTATTACCTTCCACCCTGAATAGCCCCAGTTTCTCTTCACTCTCACCACACTTTGCAAGTCTACAGAGGGATGTTGGATGTAATATTCCTCCCTGGCAATTATTCCATGTGGCCTTTTGAATTAGGACTTAGGACATTAAAGGGCAGATTACTTCAATCATGCCCATAATTGGACAATAGTAATTTTGCTCTGTGAGGGGAAAAAAACTAACACAGAATGCATTGCACTGTTGAGAATTGATGAGAATTAAGTATTTTCAGATGGCACTTGAGGAAACCGAAGTGGGGTGACCTAGGTCTTATTACACCCACCGGACCAGAACACAGAAGTGTAATCTCAAAGGCATTTACTGAAACTCTAGTACTCTATGGGGTCGTGATGACCTTCGTCTCATTACACTTTTGCATCTATCATACTTTTAGTTTCAAATGTATTTGTGGTCGTTTCACCAACCCTTAGAATTTGAACATGTTAAAGGTTTACTAATAGCATACTTCATTTGTAATACTCTTAGACATATTAGCAGCTAGAAATATATTTTCTATATTTCTACATGCAACATGATGTATTCATTTGTTGTTTACTTGTTTATTTGGGGTTCTTTTTTACTTTATCCTTTGACTCAAACATGACTGTCTTTAAAAATCATTAAGTCCTTTTCTTTTTAGTGTGGAAAGTATTTCAGTTGATTTATAAAATAAAAGGATTTAAATTGTTCCTGTTTAAAACATGTATTTTAAAACAGTGATTCTAAGTCTTCCTAATGCTGTAACCTTTAACACGATTCTTCCTGTTAAAGAGACACCATACATAAAATTATTTTCACAGCTACTTCATAACTACTTTTGTTACTGTTATAAATCATAATACAAATATCTGTGTTTTTTAATGGTCTTAGGCAATCCCTGTGAAAGGGTCATTTGGCCTCAAAGGGTTCTCACCCACAAATTGAGCTCAATATAGCCCTGTTTTTTGTTTGTTTGTTGTTTTAGAATTGAAAACTAGTTTAAATCTGGCCACAAGATGGAGCTATGACAAAGCAATTTTGTAGTAAAACAGTATGCCAAACTATTTGTGTTTGTTTTTCACAGTAAATCTTCCAACTTGATATTACAGCTAGTGAGTGACTTCCTCAGATTTGTTTTTTATTTTAAAATGTTTTTGAGCTTGCGCTGGGGACTGGGCAGGGCTTTTCTGTCCCTGTAACAACTGCTTATTGAATAGCATTCAAAGCAGATTAATTAATCTTAAAACTGATTAGCCTTTAAGAATAAAAAAAAATCTTTCAGAAATAATGTGAAAGGTTTATGTATCACTTCTTATCATCTGTTCATTTATTTATTCATTTTATTTATTTCTTTATTGTTATTGTTGTTATTTAACAGAAGAAAACATTCTACTTTCCCTTACCCAGGAGGGTCATTAAAGTAGCTGTCAGACAACAAACATTTGAGAACAACTGAGGAGTAACAAGCCGCAAAGATGAATTCACTAATTTGGCCATGGCCTTTTCCTTGCTCACCATCTGCTGTTTTGTTGGAAGTCTGTCTCATTTACAGGGGAAGTAAACAATTCAATATCTCCACCAAGATAAACAGAAGCCGAGAGATTATTTTACAAGTTTTGCTCTCAGGTTTTTGACAGTCTTCACACGGCTTGGCTGCCTTATGTCAGGAGGGCAGGGCTACCGAGCTGGGACTATTTGTGAGGCTCAGAAAAACTCAAAATTGCAATGCTTCATATGAGCACAATATCTAATGATTCTGTACAATCTGCCAATCAGACAATAATAGTTTCAGGCATTTCTAAGGCAAAAAATAAGTTAAACTAAAAATTTCAGTTGCTGGTGATTCAACAATAAGCGATGAAGTTTTTTATACACTTTAAAGGTGATTATGGTAGGGAAAAAAAGTTCAGAGTGGTTAGGCAAAGCAAATTCTCCGCTAATTATTGAACAGTGACTAAGGAAATGCTTTTGTTAATAAAGTTCTTCATGTTCTCCGAGCTTGATCTCCAGTACACACCTAAAAGTCAGATGTGGTGATGTACATCTGTAATCCCTGAGACATGACCAAGGAGGTAACTCCATCTCAAAGTGTGCTTCTCCCATTGACTGGAGTCTCCTAGGGAAGAGTATGAGAAAGGAGGCAGCTGTTGGAGCAGTTTTGTATCTTTGCTTCCTGGATGTGGATGCAATGTGAACATGCCCTCACCATCTGATGGACTGGATCCTCAGTCAATGAGACAAAGTAAACCCCGCTATAAGTTGTTTTGGTTAGGTTTTTATAAAAAAAAAATATAGACAAGTAAGAGACATGGGACACTTTAAAAATGCCATATCCTAGCATGTGGGAAGCAGAGACAGGTGGATCTCTGTGAGTTCAAGGTCAGCTTAGTCCAGGACAGACACCAAAGCTACAGAGAAACTCTTTCTCAAAAAAAAAAAAAATAGAAAAAAAAACAGTATCAAGAGAGGAAGTTCAACCTATCAACCTATAAGCTTGTCACTATCTTGCCTATCTGCTTGCTTCCAAGCTACTTGTCAACGTAAGTTACATTATTAAAATTCAAGTCCAGGTGAAGAAAACTGAATGCCCCTTGCTTCTACGTGAAGAAATGGAAAATTTCCCCCAAGAGTTTTGATTGTATGAAGAGGTAAAGGGAGGCATTTTCAATTTCTGAACGAGGCTCTCAATAATTGTATGGAAACTTATATTGGAAAAGATAGCCTGATCCTGATTGCATGTCTTATACCTTCTGTGCTTGGCTTTTAGGGATGAGGAAGCTATTTTTGTATTTGAAGAAATACACTGTAAAACTATAAAAGGACTAAAATTATTGCTGTTGTTCTTACTATGACATTTATCATACCCTTTATAAAGCAAATATAATTTTCATGAAATCATGTTGTAAGATTTATTTTTATTGTTTTTAATTATTTCTGTGTATGTGTTCATGTCTCAATGTGTAGATGTGCACATCTGTGTAATGCCCGCAAAGACTAGAGGAGTTAGATCCTCTGAAGCTGTAGTTATAGGTGGTTGTGAACCCCCTCACCTGGAGGCTGAGCTTAAGCAAAAGTGCCTTTAAACTCTGAGCCATCTTTCCAGGCACAAGAAATTATCTTTCTTGCATATTTGAAATAGAGTCTCACTATGTAATCAAATCAAGCTTGAACTCGTGGTTTTACTATCTCAGCCCTCTGTACACTGGTACTGAAGGCATTAACCACCATCCACATGTTTGAAAAGCATTTTGTATAAACTGTGTATTCTTTCATGAAAATTTTTTTTCAAAATCTATGTTGTAGTGTTTTGATGTATGCCAAGCAAGTATCATCCTGAGAAACCAAAATGAAACTTAATACTTTTAAAACAACTCTATTGAGGTATAATTTTCAAATAAAAATTATATATTTAAAGTGTGCAGCCTGTTATCTTCGCATTTATGTTGTGAAATGATTACCAAAATCCAGATGATAAGTGTATCAATCACCGAATTTATACTATGTTAGTGTTGAGGTCTACAATTTTTCTCCTGTGTTGGAGCAGGTGGTCCCTACAAATGCTTAAAGTCAGAAGAGAAACTATCTATAAAAGGCAGGAAGTTAGACAGAGTTGACTCAAACTTTCAAAGTCTGGTACCATGCAGTTTATTTTAGACGTATTTAAGCAGGACAAAATTTGGGAAGGGGCAGAGGAATTTTCCTGATGACAATTAACTCAGTATTGTGTGTACAGCAAAGTTTAAGGCATCTATACAATGGAACGCTACAAAATTCATATGACCTCTTCATAGAGGTCAACGATGTTTTCTCAGAAATAAAGATCAAGAGAAGGGTCTAGGGAGAAGGACTGAGGTCAATATAACTGCCTCTTGTGAGAGTTGGACTTGACCCGACACTAAGATAACACAGAAGTTACATAGGCTGTTTGAAAATACAAGTGACATCTCTCCCAAGGATAGACTTTATTGACTGAGAAAGAACACTCAAGATCTATGGGAGAAATATTTGGAATAAACAAACATAATATGCTGGAGGATTCTAGTGAAGCTTGACTTTACAGATAGCAAATGATTACCAGGAAACAAACTTCATTCCTCCCAATATTACAGGTGGAAAAACAGGCCAACATCTCATTCCTTTGATGAAAGAAGCATGCTTGTTTAACTTTTTTATGGCTTTTCTAGTGCATATTTGTGTACACAAGGACTCTCTATATTCACCAAATTTCAAGTTTGTAGAGACAATTACTCTATTATGCTATTAGGTCTCTAACTTGGTTCAGACTGCAATTCAAAATTTGTATCCTCAATGTGCAGGCGGTCTGTGCATGCCTTTGGTTGGTTGTACCAATTTGACACAAACTAAAGATACCTGGAAAAGGAATCTCCTGGAGAAAATGCTTTCATCAGATTGACCTTTAGGCAAGTATATGGGGCATTGTCTTGGTTAATGATTGATGAGGCAAAGCCCAAACCACCATGGTTAATACCATCCCTGAGCAGATGTTCCTAGGTTGGAAAGCAGGCTAAGAAAACACTGGGACGTAAGCAGTAAGAAACACATCTCCAAGGGCTCTGCATCAGCTCCTGCTTCCAGGTTTCTGGCCTGTTTTGAGTTCCTGCCCCGACTTCCTTTAAGAAAAGAACAGTGATGTTGAAGCGTAAGGCAAATATATCCTTTGTTCTCCAGGCTGCATTTTGTTATATGGTCTTTACCACAGTAATAAAATCTTAACTAAGACACTTAAAGAGTAATATGCTTTACTGATATGCTTTTACTTTTAAAGCATTTACTAATATGCTTTAAAATTCTGTGGAAAATTCAGGTAGAGAATTCTTTCATAGTATCAAACTACTAATCTTTCTTTACCTGGTTTATTCCATAAGATTTTATTAATTTTTATTAACATATCAATTGTGTATGATAATGGGTTTCATTATGACATTTCAGTTGGGTATATATTGCGTTTAGCTCATATTTACCATTCTATCCTCTCTTGCATCAAACACTTTTGCTAATCCCTGTTCTCTGTCCAACTAGCCCGCTTCTCTATACATGCCCCTTGAATTCATTGTGTTGGTATGCCTCATTTTAATTTATCCATATATCTATTCATGAAGTAACATCTAAATTACTTCAATATCTTTACAACTGTCAATATTGTTTCTATGAACATGAAGGCTAACTTTTGAGAAAATGACTGTATTTGCTGTGAATATATAGCAGAAAATGGGGTTACTGGATCATACAGTAGGTTGATCTTTTTTCATCAACTATATTTTTATTATTTCTTTTATTTTTGAGATTAAAAAATGATTGCATCACTTTCTCCTTCCCTTTTCTCCCTCCATATCCTTCCATATGCCTTTTTGTTCCCTCAGATTATGACTTCTTTTTTATTGTTACTATATGAAAAGTATATACTTATAAATTCTTATATGTACCTGTAGCTTCCTCAGTCTGTATAGTTTTTGCATGCATATTTTCAGGGATGGCTGTTTGGCTTTCGATAATCGAGGGGTGTGCTTCAATGGGGAAGACTACATCTCACTCACTCAGCATTCCTTAGTTGCCTGTAGTTCTTTAATAAAGTAAAGGTTCTTGGTATTTTGGCTGTGTCAGTTAACAGAAACACCAGCAGCCCATGAAGGTTCTCATGCCTTAATTCTCATCAACTATCTTGTAGCTTTTTATTAACTGTCACATTAGTAGATGTGATGAGATAATCTTATATTTTTTATTCTGTAAGTCTCTGACAGTTAGTGATATCAAGTATCTGTTCCTGTACTTATTAGTGATATAAATGCCTTCTTTTTCTGATAGTTTACAAATTTTATTAGAACTTTGTACTTTGCTCTGTTTTATTGTTCTTGAGTAGTTTATATCTTTGTTTATGTTGGATACATTTTTTGTACGTTCAATGTGCCAGTATGTGCATCTGTTTGTGTGCGTGTGAGTGCACATATGTGACCATATGTGAAAGCCAGCAGTCAATCTCAAATGTTATTTTGGAGCTATCTCTAGGTGGAGTTTTCCTGTGCTGCTGGCCACTCCCAATTCATCACTCAGAAACTTAAAATTAGTTGTAAATGCTCATCCAATATGGCAGGCTTGTTGTTATCTAACTCTTACATTTTATATTCATTCATATTTCTTTTCTACGCTTTGCCATGTGCTTGGGTATCTTTTCTCATTAAGATATGTCATCTTGCTTCTTTCTGTTTCTGCTCATGACTCCTCTAATTTCACCCTTCTTCTCTTCCTCCCAGCATTCTCAGTTTGGCTTTGTCACCTAAACTTATCCAGTGCAACTATCGGCCAGTCACCTTGCTTATTAAACCAATCATACTGACATATTCACAGAGTTCAAAGGAGTATTCCACAGCTTTCCACCTTTTTGTTGAACAGGATCTCTCAGGAGGATTTGGAGATTTCTAATTGGGATAGTGAGGCCCACAAACACCCATCTCTCCCCTCCTCATAGATGGAATTGAAAGTGATTGATTCCATATCCAGTGTTTTCTGTGTGTACTGGAGACCAACCTCAGATTTTTATGCATGGAAAGCACATTACCAACTGAGCCATCTCCTCACCACTGTTTTTGCTACTAATCCTTTAAAAGTAATGTACTCACTAAATACTTCCTTCCTTACCAAGGACTGTCATCACATTGACTTTAATATAATCTATCTTGCTATTTTGTCTGTTAATTATCTTTAGTTTTGGTATCATGACAATTTTTCAATGACATTGTTATGATTTTTTTTGTTTTCTTTAGTATTTTAATGGTTTCAAACTTAACATTTAAATTGAGTATATTTTGAGGGGTTTTTGAAGAGTGATACAGAATAAGGATTCAATCATTTTAATTTTTGTGCATGTCCAGTTTCTATTCTATATTAGAAGAATTTTGTACATTATTTTTGTGTTCAAGATAACTTTGCTGAAAATGACTTGATGTGGATCTACTTAGTTTCTTCTGGAAATTTCATGTTGCTCCATGGTTCTTGTGCTGTTCTGTTTTGATTACCACAACTTTGTAATGCAATTTAAAATCAAAAGTGTGGTTTTTCAGATTTATTCCTCTTCTTCAAAACTTTTATAGCTCTTCAGGACATTTGTTGACAGGATATGAATTATAAGACTAGATTTTCTGTAATTGTTAAGTTAGCCATTAGAAGTCAATTTGGAATGTTCAGAATCTAAAGATGACTTTGGGTACTAAAATCACCTATTGCTGAATGTTGTCTGCATTTTCATGCATTTGTGACATCGTTTTATTGATATTCTTGGCACTCATTATATAAATTCTTTACTCCTCTCATTTAGTAAATTCACTCAATTGTATTTGGAATGCTAGAGAAAAATTGAAAAGTTTCTCAGGCTTATGTTTAGATAATTCATCACTTAATATAAAACACAACTAATATTTATGTGCAGATTTTGTACCATAAATTCACAGAAGTCTTTATTATATTTTTCGTGCTGATGTGCCTTGTGTTTTTTTTGTAAGATCTTGTCATAAGACAGAGAGAGTTTTACTTTTACATATCTATTTTATGTAGCTTTAATTTCTATCTCTTGCTTAACTGTATTGAGTAGTGTGTCCAGTGCTGTGTTACAGAGCACTTGAAGGTGGATATCATTATCTTGTTCTTGGTCTTGGGGAAGAAACTTACAACTCTTTCACAGCTGAATATAATGTTGCATCTGCCTAGTAATGTTTGACCCCATTGAATTGAAGTAAATGTCGATATTTTTAACTTATTGGCTTTATTGACAATTGTCTCAGTGACTTTCATATAGTTAATTCCATAGCAAGTTTATAGATGTTTTTTCCTCTTTAGTAAATACCACTTCTGGGCTATACCTCTTTCTTGTCTTCATACTTTCTCCCCTTTCTTCTTCTGTATTTTCTTGCCCCTCATTAAATTAGAATAAATTTAAAACTTTAAATATATAAAATATATACCCTCAATGAGATTAAATTTTGTTACCTTGGGTGATCATCAGATAGCATTGGACTTTCCTTAGGGTTTAGGCTGATTAGGCTCCTAAGAGTTGAAATTAATATATATATATATATATATATATATATATATATATATATATTCTCTAGCCAAATTCCATTATTGAGAATATAAATTAGTGTCACCTTGCTTGACAGTGTTTTGAAAACTATTGAAATGTTCAGAAATTGGACACTGAATTTATATAAATAGCAACCTTATCCACTGCCTGAGAACTGAGACCCTGAAAGAGCTTGAAAAGAACATGCTTTAGTTATGTGGCAACACAGGCTTCCTGATGTTGAAGCACAAAATCAAAGGCCTGGACATCTGATTATAGACTTTCTTAAACATCCAGAAGTCTCCCTGGCAGAACAAAGCCTGTATTATTAATGGTAAGCCACAAAGGCTCACTAGGGCACGCAGTGGCCTCACAATTAAAGATTTCAAACTAAGGGGAAAAGGAATCAGTTTCAAATTGAAACGCTTTCTTCATTCCCATTCCCAAATTCATCCTCTGAGAAGCTAAAAATATTTTTCTGACTGTCTTCATTTCTGTTGAGGCATCAGAGGAAAAACTGGGGTTACAGTTCATGTGAAATATCTACCTATAACCAGAGCTGCAGTCATACGGACTTGAGAAGAACTGATCACAGCGTTAACTATAACATCAGGCAGATAAATGGTCTCAAGCACATATTATATAGCATTTCAGCAAGGAGTCATGGAGTAGAATGCATGACAATTTACTTGAAGTTGAAACAGAATAACTTAATAATTGATAATATTTAAATGCTTTTGATAATATGTAAGTGATTAGATATTATGCAGCTATGAAAGACTTTAAAGATCCTTTTGGAAAAGTCTCATTTAACTACTAAATTTAAAATTCAAGATACAAAATAACATGCAGTATATACTAATATATGTAAATGTATATTACTTAATTATGCTACATAACATTTTATGTGTATTTGATATGTAATTAATATATAATATTTATTGTTATAACATGTTCTACATAATTAAGATAACACTAAATAAAACAAATTAACAGAAATATTTTGTGATAGAATTTTGAGCAAAAATGCCTTTCTGTTACATATTTTTATTGACTATTCCAAAATCTCCTTAACCTTACATTGATTATCTAATAATAACATACCTTGCTGATATGTATCCTATGTAGCCATATTATTCATGGGCAAGTAGTGCTGGCAATAAGCCTCGTGTTGAAGATGTTCCTTTAAATCAGCCTGTGATAATGGATATTAGATTCAATGATAATGAATAAATTATTCTCACAGATCAATTAAGTGTCTAAATCTTTATATTTATAAACAAATATAAATATAAATAAAAACTTTATATTTAACTGAAAAAACTAGAACTGTATATACAATTGAAGAACTTTTTATTACCCTTAAGCTTTTATACTCAGAGTATTCCCACTCAGTGTCAGCTAATTATTTTGTTCTTTTGAATATGAAATCTGACTCTGAAAATTTTTAAGAATTTTTTACACAGAAAATGGCTTACATTTTATAAATCATTTGTATAAGTCAAGCGCATATAAAGGAGATTCTGGATTGGTTGCTTGCATCTTCTACCTGTGAAGATGCAAGGTGACAAGTCAGTACAGAAGACCTGCAGACACCTTCAATGAGGGATGCATCATTGGCCAGATTTGTGAAGGAGAATTGATGGAATTGACATTGGGAATCATTTGAATGGGGAATTCATCTCTTTATTACTTTATTATGAAGTTAATTGAATTGCCTTGAAAATGAAAGTCAGACTAACAGAGTGATAAGACTGATGATAGAACTGTAGCAAACAGGAAGGATTCTAAGGAAAAGCAGGACACAAAGCATGCCAGTAAACAGTGACAGTGTGATGCCTCTCATTTATCATCTAACACTGAAGAGTTATGAGCATATGAAAATCTAAAATTAAAATCTGAAAAGCGTAATATTGTTTTCAACAGAACTACTTTCTTACACTCCTTTTATCTGCTATTGACCTAATTCTTCTACGGGAGTAGGTACTCAAGTACAGCATATCTCGCCCAATCAGGGACATGACAAAATGAAAGATGAGTTTGCAGGAGTATGTGTGTTGCCTTTGCTATAGGTGTTCATTCATTCATTTCAAGTTCATTGTCTGAGGGCAGAACATCTGTGGGGCAAATCCCTTTGTGTCTATTCTTCCTTGCATATGGAATGGTATACCTTCTTGTTAAAGTAATTTTTACTGAATTATGAATAATAATATGAAATGCAATTAAAGAAAATATGACTGAAAGTGGAATGTCCCTGGATTCTTAAGGGATAGTGAGCAATTAGTTTAATTTTCTTAACATTAGCAGTATGTACAATTTTTTTTGGCTCTCGGGCTGCAGTTCAAAAGGTTGCTGAGACTATTTTCTTCTCTCTTTCTTTTGATATGAAAGATAAATAAAAAGGATCCAGAGATGTCTTGGACAGAATTGTAATCTGAGAATGCAAAATTTAAATCTACTAGGGTGGCAACAGGCTTTATTAGACATCCTTTTCCCATAATGGACTTTCTGGTGGTACCCAAGAGGATGGAAGGACACAATGTGGAAGAAAGAAAGCTTTTAAGTAACTGTTAATCATGTAACAAATGTAATTGGAATACTTGTTAAGCTGCTGCCAAAAACCTCAATTCAATTCAACAGTGAGGGGTTTTCCTCTCTCTTCTCATGATTCATCAACTTTCCTTGCCTTTCTGTATGGTTTAAGCTCCATTTTCAAATTCAAAAAACTTACAGGAAGAGTTGAAAAATGGGGAGGGTGAGATAAAGGTGGTGGTAAGAGAAGACAATCTGAATCTCCATTTTTATTACAGAAAAAATGGAAATTCATACCTTCGTCTGGGGTCAGCAGCCTCAATCTTCACCCATCATAGAAATCCATGATAATCAGAAAAATTTTGCATTTGAAATGCTTGATTTAGGGAAGACATTTAAAGAAGAAATGAAATAGCCTCTCTACCAGTCTTATTAGTGTATGGGACAGAAAGACCAGTCATATGATGCAACAAATGGAGAAATTGAGTAATGTAACTACTCAAGAAAACTCTGCATAAACTGAAGCTGTAAGAAAATCCATTCCACATGCACCAATTTATGCAAGCCAACAGTGATGCTGAATCTTCTCCTCAAGAGACACCCTTGAATATACAGGACTGCAAGACACCAGAGAATTGGCAGCAATGCTGAGTGATATTAGAGAGGTGGTATTTGATGTGGATATGGAGGAAACAATTTAGCTACCCAAAGAACTTCAAGATCATACTAACATATTTTTACAGAACTCTGAGGAAATTATATGGTAGTGCCTTTTTAAAAAATGAGACCAAAGTGTGTAACATACAATAATTAAAACAAATACTTGATGTAGATATACTTACAGAAGCATTATGTTTAATAGAAGATTCTCTAACATCTAGCTTGCTGGGTTGCAACTAGAATTGAATTCAGTGATATCTTAGAGTTAATAGACTAGAACTCATGAACTGCCCAGTCAACCTGGACAGCACAATTAATTAAATCTGTGTTGTTTCATAATTAATTCCTGACAAAAACCATGCAATTAGGCTGGAGCAGTAGATTAACGAGTAGGAGCAATTACTGCACAAGCATGAGGAACTGGGTTCAAGTCCCCAACTCTAATATAAGAGGCTGGGCAAGAACGCATGCTCTGGTAAGACTTGTCTTTGGAGGAAAAAGAAAAAAGAAATGGATTCCTGGAGCTCAGCCGGCCTAGTTGAAATAGTGAAGTTTATGTTCAGTGGTGCAGCCTGTCTCTAAGAAATAAGTGAAGAGTGATAGAGAAAGACATGTGACATTTTGTTCCAGCCTCTATATAAACACATTGGTTCACATAACTGAACATACACAAGTAACCAAGTGTATGCAGCACAAACACTGCTATCCACCCATACATACATTCATAGACACATGCACGCACACATAAACTTCATATATTCTTATGATATTGTGACTGCCACACGTCGATACTTCTGTATTGCTTTCATCTTACCTAATTTATTTCAAATCGTCATTTTCACTTTAAATAATTCATCCCTAGATATTTATTTATAAGTTCCACAAATTGCTTAACATTTTTCATTTCTCTGAGGCATTTAACTGGCTATTAAATAGGCACACTTATTGCAATATGAAGATTCAATGATCTGTAGTGAAGAAAATTTAATAGATTTCTGAATTAGTGTCACCTTTATATCATTTAGCATGTAACTTTTCTGATAAAATATTTTCCTGATGTGGAATCTTTGTATTTGAGTTATTTATCGGTACAGAACAAGGCAAGAGCAATTTCCTTGTGAATGATAAAATGATATTTCTCTCACTTTGTCATCTTAGCATTAGCGGTTAGGGATTTTAGCTAGCTTACAGACTGCATCTGATGCTTCAAATAAAACTGAAAACCTCTGTTTATTATTTAATTTGTGATGTTACTTATTCTAAAATGATGAATTCTTACTTCTCATGAAATGATCCTTTGTTGTAAGGGTCTAGAATAGATAACTTTCACCATGTATTTTAATGCAAATGATCATTATAGGGTTTGGTAGAAAGAACAATGTCCCAGGAACATGCATATGCAAAAATTTAAATGATTCTTAGTTGCCTGATTTTCTTTCCCATTGCTAATATTCTTCAGAGAATCCAGTTTGATCACATGCTCGTTCAGTCCCAGTCTAGCTGGCCTTGGTGAACTCTCATTAGATCAGTCCCCTTGTATCAGAGGGTGAACTCACCCCTCGCGGTCCTGTCTTTCTTGTTCATGTTCTCCCTTCTTCTGCTTTTCATTTGTACCTTGGGGGCTCAGTCCAGTGCTCCCATGTGGGTCTCTATCTCAATCTCCATTCATCATCGGGTGAAGGTTCCCTCTGATCCTGCCTTCCTTGCTCACGTTCTCCCTCCTTCTGCTTCTCATTTGGACCTAGGGAGTTAAGTCCAGTGTTCCAATGTGGGTCTCTGTCTCTATCTCCATCCATCGCCAGATGAAGGTTCTATGGTGATAGGCAAAATATTCATCAGTATGGTTATGGGCCAAGGCCTGTACAGGCCCCCTCTCCTCTGCTGTCCAGGGAACAATCTGGGGATCTCTCCTTGGACCTGGGAACCCCTCTAGAATCAAGTCTCTTGTAAACCCTAAAATGGCTCCCTTAGTTGAGATATATACTTCCCTACTCCCATATCCATCCTTCCTCCCTCCCCCCATCCCAATCCCCCAAGCTTTCCCCAATCCTCCCCTACTCCCTTCTTTCTAACCCTCTCTTCTTTTGCCTGATTTTTTTATAGTATTTTTCTGGAATGTTAGGCTTGCTTTAGGAATATGATGTTTTTTGTTATTGTTTGTTTCTGTCTAAGTTAAAAGACTTGAGAATTCATAGAATAGAATAATGATTTAAAAGAAAACATAATTTACCTTATAATACCTAGAAACTAGGAAGTCTGTCTCTTTTCTTTAAGGACCCCTACTGTGTTATATATGTAGTTTCTTTTTCTTCTAACATTCTCTAGCTTCAGGACCTCACCAGAGGTCGCTATGGCTATGAACCTATAACCCTTAATAATTTTATTCTGAAGATAAAATTCTATCAATTAATTGTAATAGGACTCTGAGTGAAGTTTAAATTTTGTGATTTCAGAAACAAGATTTCTGGAACCCATGTAAAAGAAAAAATAAAAGTAACAATCACAACAAAAACAAAACATACAGCTAAATTTAGGAAATATGAAACTTAAATGCTTAATAATAAATTAATCTTCTGATTTCCATCAGTGAACTTAATATTTTAAACTTAGAATAGAAAAGCATGTGTTACCAATTATTTTTCTTCTTGTGTTTAACGTGTATAGTGAAGAAATATTTTGACATTGGTGAAGGAACACTTTTTTTCTTCAGAGTTTTCTGAGTAAAAATAAATAAACCCTTGCTATATACCTATCTTATTGTATACTACTGATGATGGGACTGACAAAGAACATTTTTCTGATGTTATGAACACAACAAGCAACCTTGATCTATCTGCTTAATGTGCCTATAGTCCTATGGACAGCGCCGTAGTCAGAATGGCAGCTCTTAAAACTGGAAAAGCAGCTGCTGCCCTCAAGTTCATCTGATGAAAGTCCTAATTCAGTAAATGAAGCTGTTAAGGACTTTATGAGATAATTAGGACCAGTAAGGTCAAAAGATTAGAAAACTCATAATTATATTAGTATTCTTTTAAAAAGAAGCCATATTGATGTCCCCGGTCTGAGTTAAAACCAAAGGCTATATGGATATCCTTGGACTGAGCCACTACCTAAGGCCATGCTGAAAATCATAAGCTGTCCTGACACCAGAGATCATGCAGAAGTCCTTGGCACATGCTGCTGCCAGAGACCGTGTGTAAGTCCATGATCCGTGGTTCTACTTACTATAAATGGCAAGGAAGCTACGTTTTCCATGGTATTAATGACTGGACTTGCAGGTGAGAAAGGGTGGCATAGAAAACTTCTGTGACAATCCCTACTCTAATCCACTCCTACTCTTCTATGAAAAGATAACCACTTAGACAGAAAGTCACCAAAGAGAACTGTTAAAAGTTGTGATAAGGATGCTGAGTGTATCTCTCCACAATTGATGTCTTGGGGAGGGGATGGGTAGGGAAAGACCATTTTCTTTAAGTGGCTGGTTGCCAAGAATTTGTCCATGCTCTAGAGAGTATATTGGCAACACAAACTGGAATTGTTTTCTTTCTTTCTTTTTTTTTGGGGGGGGGTGTTGTGGGAAGGGGCAGTCACCATATTGGAAGATGGGCCTGGGCAGACTGGAAAGTGAGTGTGTTCAGGTTTCATGATACAAAATTCCCAAATAATTGATAAAATTATTATGGAACAAAACAGCCCCCAAATTTGTCCCTCCATATCATGTAATGACACAGGTTACAATCAGGCAGAAATATGAGAGGTAAGGATCTCCACAGAGCCTAAAGCACCAAGAAACTTGACTTTATACATGTGTGAGCCTTCATAACAGCAGTAAAAATAAAAAAAAATTATCTTTTGAAGCTTTCCAATTTCTGGTATGAAGTTTTGGCAACTTGAGAAGACTCACACTGCAGCATCCACAATGCAGTGTATAAGCCTGCCTGACAACATAAGTCTTGACTCAATATTTTTTATTTATGTGACACTGATTTATTTTTCTTTTCTGCATCTCACCTTTATCATCATTAATTAGAGAAGACAATAGGAACTACCTCATAGCATAACGACTAAAATTAAAAGATGTGTTTTATTAAGATAATAGCTAGCATAGAGAAAGGGATTCGTTTGCTTTCCAATGAGTAGATAAATATAAAAAAATATCTGCACAAGATTTGAGGAATTGATTAACCATTCATAGTGAGTCCCTGGGCTGACAGTGCCAGGTGATAGAAGGATAAAGACAAACCTGTTATCTATAAATGATAAATGCAAGAGCGGAAACATACAAATGAGAAATCTATGCACCAGCATCTTAAGCATGGCAATGCTTAGTAACACTCTTGAGATGACACTGATACGGCATTGGACAAAGTAGGATACCAAGGAAATGTTTTCATAGTCAGTTTATTTTATATTATTGAGGTCAAAATGATAATTCTGAATAACTTTAAGAAAAGTAAACAATTACCAAAATCCTTCTCAACACAAATTGCATTTTTTATATGCTGAGAATGACATGATTCAATCTTTCAGCAATTAAAAAAATACACCATGATTAATAATTACAGTCACTTATTGCATAATAGCTTTCCACATTTTTTTTTACTAATAGCAAAAAGTTTAAAAAAAATAACCAAACTCTGCATTTCTCTACTACTCTAGCACTGATCAGCATTCTTTCCCCATTTCTAAAGGATTAAAGGACTGTTTGAGACTACACTTATGTAAGAACATTTGATATTTGTGTATGTATCTTTCTCATTTTGTCATTGATATAAAAGGCTAGAATGCCTCCCATGTTTCATGAATGATATTCTCCTTCTAGCCTCTGTCTGTCTGTCTGTCTGTCTGTTGATCTCTCTTTCTCCTTCCCACTCCTTACCTCAATCCCTCCCCTTCTTGTCCACCCCTCTCTCTTTTTTCTCTCTCATGTGTGATGTGGGATTTTCCTCTAAATGTTGTGAATGTGTTTTGTTACATTAGTTAATAAAGAATCTGCTTTAGGCTGAAGATGCGTGCCCCAATAGTACAGAAGAACTTTGGGTGATTGTCCAGGAAGAGAGAAGTCTCTGTCAATTCTACAATCCACTTCCTGTTTACTTAGGTAATATTATATTCTTCTGGGGTCTGCGATGGAGTTGAAGACAAAGAGTTACAGTTACAGTTTTCCTTATTTATAATAAAAGATAAATTAGATATGAAACTTTAGACTCACAAAGAAATACTGTAGCTGCAATTCTTGCTTGATGTCTGTTTTGTTATATGTAATTTTGCTATGCTAAAGTTAAAACATTCCTCTCTTTTAGACAGAAAAGAAGAAGTGATATGAGATTCCCCTCTGAATGATGTGAATATGTTTTGCTATATTGAATATTAAAGAAAGAAGCTTCTTTGGGTCTCTGGCAGGGCAGAGTAGATCAAGGCAGGAATTTCATGCAGAGACAGAGGAGAAGAGAAGGCAGAGTCATAGAGAGGCTATGTAGCTTCTGAAGAAGACAGATGTTCCAGAACCTTACTGCTAAACCACCAGCTTCATTACAAATTACAAAATAATTGGAATGGTTAACTTAAGATGTATAAAATTTTCTTTATGGTTAGAACTCTCTTATTTAAACAAAGAGGTGAGGTGCTGTAATAAGTCCTACAGCCAGCAGTTATCCACTCACTGGGGCGTGGCCTTGTTATACTCCTTGTGCCAATGTACAGCATCTGCCTGCTCTCTTTTCTGGCTATAGAATTTGGTTGCTGATCTCTGTTCCAGCCCAGGATTCTGATTTGTGAGTCTACCCCTAAATAAATAGTCAACTATTTCTCAATTCGGAGCTAGTGTGAAATTTCTTTTAAGCATCCTTCTTCAAAACTGTACATTGCTATTGGCAAAATAGTCCTTTTTAATATTCTAATCCTTCTGATCTATGAGCAAGAGAGACCATTCGCTCTTCTGATATCTTCTCCAATTTTTTTCTTTAAAAAATTGATATTCTTGGCACATTTACTTGGAGAGCAACTCCAAGATGTATTATATTGTGTGTGACTATAATGAAAGGTGGTGTTTTCTTGATTTCTTTCTCAATCCTTTTATCATCTGTATTTAAGAGAACTATTGATTTTTGTTGTTGTTAATCTTGTACCCAGCCACTTCACTAAAGGTATTTATCAACTTCAGGACTTTTATAATAGAATTTTTGGTGTTGTTTATGGTTACAATGTCATCTGCAAATAGGAAAATTTCAACTTCTTCTTTTTCTAATTTGTTTATCCTTGAACTCCTTTTGTTGTCTTGCTGTTTTAGATGAAATTTTGAGTACTATATTGATTAGATATCGAGAGAGGGGACAGACTTGTCATGTTCTTGATTTTAGTGAAATTGCATTGAATTTCTCTACATCAAATATGATTTGGCAATAGGATTACTCTATATTTCTTTTACTGTGTTTAGGTATGTCCTTGTATCCCTGATCTCATCAAGAATTTTAAAATGGAGGGTTGTTGAGTTTTGCTAAAGGCTTTTTCAACAACTAACTAGATGATCATGTGGTCTTTTTTTTTTCAATTTGTTCCTGTGGTGAATTACATTGGCAGATTTTCATATGTTGAATAATCCCCACATCTCTGAAATAAAGCCCACTTGATCATGGTGGATGATCTTTTGGATGTGTTCTTGGATTTTGTTTGTCAGTATTTTATTGATTATTTTTTTAACAATGATGATGAGCAAAATTGCTTTGTAATTCTTTTTCTTTGTTGATCTGTATAGTTTGGAGTACTTGGATAACTGTGTCCTCATAAAAAGAATTTAGTAATGTCACTTTTGGAATAATTTGAGAAGTATATTGTGAGATACTCCTCTTTATGCTGCGAATATATGTTATTAAAATTGGTAATAAAAAATCTGCTTTGACCTAGGTCAGGGTAGAATAGGGCTATAAGGGGAAAACTAAACTGAATTCAGGGAGAAAGAAAGCAGAATCACAGAGTCACCATGTAACTGTAAAAGGAGAAAGATGCTAGAACCTTACTGTCTCTAGCCACAGCCTCATACCAAAACACAGATTAATAGAAATGGGTCAATTTAAGATAGAATAACTAGCTAAGAATATGCCTGAGTCATTGTTCAAACAATGCTATATGTAATTAATAAAGTTTCTGTGTGAATGATTCTATTTCTTAGATGTTATAGGTCTATTTATCTGATCTTGGTTTAATTTTGATTGTGGTATCTGCCAAGAAACATGACTAATAATTTTAAATTTTCCAATTATTTTCGAGAACTGGTTTGTGAATATGACAATGATTCTCTGTATTTCCTCAGTGTCTATTGTTATGTCCCCTTTTTGTTTCCTTTTTTAATTTTTATTTTTCCATTCAATTATTTACACTTCCTTCCCTCCTCCCAGTCCCCTCCCACTCCCCCACACTCCCTCCTCCCTCCCCCACCCTGCTTGAGAGAGGGAAAGAAATCCTGCCCTGTGGAAAGTCCAAGGCGCTCCCCACTACATCCAGGCCTCGGGAGCTGTGCATCCATATAGACTAGGGTCCCAAAAAGCAGAACATGCCGTATAAACAGTTCCAGTGCCTTTCTGATTTTGTTAATTTAGATATTCTCTCCCTTTCTTTTGTTTAGTTTAAATAAGGGTTTGGTTATCTTCCTAATTTTCTCAAAGAACCAACTCTTTATTTCGTTGATTCTTTGAATTGTTCTCTTAGTTGCTATTTTATTGATTTCAGCCCTCAGTTTGTTTATTTACTACCATCTCTGCCTCTTGGGTGTGTTTGATTCTTTTTGTTCTACAGCTTTCAGTCATGCTGTTAAGTCACTAGTACGAAATTTCTCCACCTTTTTATGAAGGTACTGAGGTACTTTTAGAACTGCTTGAAATTGTGTCCCATAAGTTTGGGTATATTTTTATTGAATCCTAGGAAGTCTTTAATTTCTTTCCTTATTTATTCCTTGTCCTCGTGGTAATTCAATTGAGAGTTCTTTAGTTTCCATGAATTTGTAAATTTTATGTGGTTTGTGTTGTTGTTGAACTCCAACATTAATCCATGATGACCTGATGAGATTCAGAGGGTTATTCCAATTTATTTGTATCTGTTAAGACTTGATTTGTTGTCAGGTGCCTTGAGAGTTATAGCAAGTAACAACTAGTGTTCAGATGTCAACATACCAGAGGAATGGTTATCGGATGAAGGTTCATCTTATCTAGACAAGCTGTGTATTACCATAGACACTGAAAACGGTTGCTTGCTACTGCTAAAGCAGCTTGGTGTCTCTGCAATACCTGCATTGTAGTATGTAATCTCATGTTACATGTTTATGTAACCTCATGATTACATCTCAATCATTTAAGTACATATTTCTGTGAGTGATCAGGAACATGACTTTTCATTTCACTGTATAATTTCAATATATATATATTATATACTGGGACATGCTTTATAATTGGTTTTATTTGTCCCACAAGGACATTGACACTTAAAGTTTTTCTTTTGCTTATTAGGTTATTTCCCCACTCAGTGGGACCCCCAGTGAGAAAATTTATTCATACCGTCAAAAATCATGGTTCTAATACTCTAATCTCTGTTCCATTCCCTGAGATAAACTCAGAAGCCAGCTCCCTTTAATGATCTCTTATTTGGCAGGACATTTTGGACAAGAGTCTTTCAAATAAATCACATTCAAGACCTTCAGACACAGGGCTATGGCACATCTGAGCTTGTTTGATTTACAGTCCTTCCTGATACAGAAACTGAGGGTCCCAAATTCACCTGCAGCCAACTTGGGAAAGTGTTAACCTTGATTGACCCTCTGAACTAACCATAAAAATCTTAATTACTTACATTTTCCTTCCCTTCAGTTTATTGATACAGATTTTAGCTTAGAAATGTAGTATCATGCACAAATTCCCCTTTCCCTTTCTTACCTTGTAAAGCCTCCTGAAATCAGCTTCTTTACATCTTAGTACTGGCCAGGTGTCTCTCTGGCCTTGCATCCCTGGAGCCAGGAAGATGCTGACAGTGTCACTAAGGCAGCCATTATCTGCTTTTTGATCCTGAGAAATTCAAGCTCTGTGACTTTGCTATTACCAGAGAACAACCGGTGTTTTTGTGTGTGTGTGTGTGTGTGTGTGTGTGTGTGTGTGTGTGTGTGTGTGTTGGAAACTTTTCAGCACAGGAGAAGAATAAAGAACATGATTTGAACAGCACATGTGTGTGAACTCATTCTATACTTCCTAGACTAGAAATTTTCCAAGTCCTATGCAATGTTGTGATAACTTGACCCTGTGAGGTAGTATATGGTCAGTTTTGCAGAGGGTTCTATGAGGTGCTCTGCCAAGAAGAAGGTATATATTCTATGGCTTTTAGGTGAACTGTTCTGTAGATATCTCTTAGGACCATTTGCATAATAACATATGTTCTGTTATTTCTCTGTTTAGTTTCTATATGGGTGATGGGTGATAGTCTTTTTTTGGTTTTGTTTTGTTTTGTTTTATCAATACACAGTTTTTCTGTAGCTTTGGATCCTGTCATGGAACTAGCTCTTGTAGATTAGGCTGACCTCAAACTCACAGTGATCTGCCTGCCTCCTCCTCCCAAGTGCTTGGATTAAAAATGTTTGCCTCCACCACCTGGCTAGTCTCTTATTATAGTCAGAAATCTCTAGAGTTTAAATCCTCATCAGTTGGCACATTGTGACAATGTTAGTAGGGAACTTTTGGAGATAGCAAGAGTGGGGTGGGAGAAAGAACAGAGAAAGAGCAAAGATGATAGTTGGCTTAATTGGGTAACTACCAGCTTATTCAAAAAAAACTGGGAATTTAACAAAGACTTCTACCATTATAAACTAGAATTGTCAGAGCTTGACTAAACTCCAAGATCTGATGAGATATTAATTTGAGTAGACACTGTTACTTTTACCTACATGACCCTTTTCCAGTTTCTACAATAGTAGCATTGAGATTAATACCATATTAAATTATGTGTAAATGACTACACACTGGTGTGTATTGCAGGGAGAGTGTATCCAAATGTTATTTTCTGGAAAATAAATAAATTATCTGAAATATTTAAGAAACAACACAATTTTTCATTGGAATCATTATTTAAATAGTTCTGAACATCAAAAACAAAATTAGTGGTTTTTTTCTATCATTTTATCCCACATATTTCACATAGTAACTTGAAACCCACAATAATTGACCTGTCTTCCCAATAAACTGAAACTAAAAAAATATAAACAAATGAAAATCATGAATAAATATTTATATAAATTTTAAGAAAATTTTGAGTATTATGTTTGTATTGCATGGATTAATACTTTATAAACATTTCATTTTGTGTGCTGCTAAAGAAAGATATTTACTTCTCATTTAAGTTTTCTTCTTATTTATGTTTATTTATTGATCTGCGTGCATGTATGTGTGAGAGAGTGTGTATGTGTGTGTTTACGTGCTATACATGTGGATTTCTTAGGAAAATTTTTAAAATGAGTTCCCTGCTCTCATCATGTGGGATCCAGTTATTAAACTTTGGCTACCAGACCTATCTAAAAATACCCTCACTTATTAAGTCATATCAGCATTCACATACATTTCTTATTTTATAATTACTACACTAAGATAATTTCTTATTTGTAAATGTTAAATTTGTTAATGTAGACTCTTTATAAACATGAAAACACATATAATTCTTAGAATGAGTTTCATATATTTTCTTAAGTTTCAAAAGTTCCAACATATATTTCCACATATCTTTGCAGAAAGCAAAAAGAATTAGAAGATAGAAATAATCAATAAGTCTAAAAAAGTTATGGATCAATGATGTCTGATGTTTGTGCTCAGAAAAATATCTTAATTGGGTCTATTCTCACTTCTACTACTCTTAAAATATATTTTTCTCTTCAAAGGTCTATCCTTCTGTATGCACAAGAATGTGAAGAAATTGCATATCAAATTGTTTTATTATTGAAAATGGTTACTGACTTAATATCTCCACAAGTTTGTATATTCACTCAACAGTAAAGGAGGAGCATCAACTAATTCTAAAGAAATAATTGAGAACATAAACATGAGATGCGGACCTGAGCTGAATTTTTTTTTCTTCATGAATCTGCCTTAGTAGATTATATGAGGAGAATTTAATACCCATATCCATTTCTGGGGGGGAAGTAAATATTTGCTACAGTATTGAAAACAGCTTGGTACTGGCTGGCATAAGAACAGAGAAGTCGACCTATGGAATTGAATAGAAGACCCAGATATTAACCCACAAATCTATGAACACTTGATTTTTGACAAGGGGGCTAAAGGTATGCAATGGAAGAAGGAAAGCATCTTTGACAAATGGTGCTGGCATAACTGGATGTCAACCTGTAGAAGAATGAAAGTAGATCCATATCTATCACCATGCACAAAAATCAAGTCCAAATGGATTAAAGATCTCAACATTAATCTGACCACTTTGAACCAGATAGAAGAGAAAGTGGGAAGTAGTCTACAAGACAAGGGCACAGGAGACCACTTCCTAGGTAGAACCCCAGTAGCACAGACAATAAGAGAATCAATGAATAAATGGGATCTCCTGAAACTGAGAAGCTTCTGTGAAGCAAAGGACACCTTCAGTCAAAAGGCTACCTTCTGACTGGGAGAAGATCTTCACCAACCCCTCATTAGATAAAGGCCTGATCTCCAAAATATACAAAGAACTCAAGAAACTAGACACTAAAACTCTAATTAACCCAATTAAAAAATGGGGTGCTGATCTGAACAGAGAATTCTCAACAGAAGAACTCCGAATGGCCAAAAGACACTTAAGGTCATGCTCAACCTCCTTAGCAATCAGGGAAATGCAAATCAAAACAACTGTGAGATACCATTTTACACCGGTCAAATTAGCTAAAGTCAAAAACACCAATGATAGCCTATGCTGGAGAGGATGTGGAGAGAGGGGAACTCTCATCCATTGTTGGTGGGAATGCAAACTTGTGCAGCCACTGTGGAAATCAGTGTGGCGGTTTCTCAGGAAACTGGGAGTCAACCTCCCTCAAGACCCAGCAATTCCACACTTCGGAATATACCCAAGAGATGACCTATCATACCACAAAAGCATTTGTTAAACTATGTTCATAGCAGCACTATTTGTAATAGCCAGAACCTGGCAACAACCTAGGTGCCCCCTCAATAGAAGAATGGTTAAAGAAGGTGTGGAACATATATACACTAGAGTTTTACTCAGCGGTAAAACACAATGACATCTTGAATTTTGCATGCAAATGGATGGACATAGAAAACGCTTTACTGAGTGAGGTAAGCCAGACCCAAAAAGAGGAACACGGTATGTATTCACTCATAAGTGGATTCTAGCCATAATTAAAGGTCTTTGAACCTATTATTCGAGATCCTAGAGAAGCTAAATAAGAAGGTGAACCTGAAGAAAATCATGTACTTATCCTCCTGGAGATTGGAAATAGACAAGAGTCCCAGGTAACCTCAAGTGCATGGGGGGGTGGGAGGGTTGTTGGAAGGGGAGAGGGTTAGAGAGAAGGGAGTAGGGGAGGAATGGGGAAAACTCGGGGGACTGAGATGGGGGGAGGGAGGAAGGATGGATATGGGATCAGGGAAGAATATATCTTAACTAAGGGAGTCATTTTAGGGTTTACAAGAGACTTGATTATAAATGGGATCCCGGGTCCAAGGAGAGATCCCCAGATTGTTCTCTGGACAGAGGAGAAGGTGCTTGAACAGGCCTTGGCCTATAACCATACTGATGAAGATTTTGCTTATCACCATAGATCCTTCATCAGACGATGGATGGCGATACAGACGGAGACCCACATTGGAGCACCGGACTGAGCCCCCCATGGTCCAAATGAGGAGCAGAAGGAGGAAGAACATGAAAAAAAAAAAAAACTCAGGACCGCGAGGGGTGCAATCACCCACTGATACAAGGGGACTGATCTAATGAGAGTTCACCAAGGCCAGTTGGACTGGGACTGAAGGAGCACGTGATCCAACCAGATTTTCTGAATGTGGCCGGATTCTCTGAATGTGGCTGGCCCGAAGCCTTTCTGAAAAGCTATTGACAATGACACTGGGACTTGTTTCCTCTGCATATACTGGATTTTTGGGATCCAGTCTGTTTGGATACTCACCTTCCTGGACTTGGAGGGAGGGGGGAGGAACTTGAACTTCCCACAGGGCTGGAAGCCCTGACTGCTCTTAGGGATGGAGAGGGGGGAGTGGTAGGTTGTGGGGAGGAGGGGCGGAAATGGAAACTTTCATAATTTAATAAACTTTGAAAAAAAAAAGAATGCATCTATTATATAGAAACACAGAGAATGGCCCTCCAACTAATGTGAATCCATCCAGACAAGAAAAACAAAAAGAAGGAAGCTACATGCTTTGTAGTTAGTCTTCTTTTCCCCAAATGGCAGAAATGTCAACATGGATCACATCAAATATATGTGTTGCACTTGTCCAATTGTATAAGGATAGACAATGACAGAACTCAGAGTCTCCTAAGATAATACATAACATTTAAGACCAGGAATGAATGATATAAGCAAATAGACTGGAGTTAGGTAAACAATGACAAATATCAGAACGCTGGGCAGAAAGGTAAGTTTTATTTTTTTTTTCAACTGTCTGAAATTTATTAAATTATAAAAGTTTCCATTTCCGCCCCTCCTCCCAACACCCTCCCACTCCTCCCACTCTCCCTCTTCCTCCCTCTCCATCCCCAAGAGCAGTCAGGGTTTCCTGCCCTGTGGGAAGTTCAAGTTCCTCCCCCCTCCCTCCAGGTCCAGGAAGGTGAGTATCCAAATGAGAGTTCACCAAGGCCAGTTGGACTGGGACAGAGGGAGCACGTGATCCAACCAGATTCTCTGAATGTGGCCGGATTCTCTGAATGTGGCTGGCCAGGAGTCTTTCTGAAAAGCCATTGACAATGACACTGGGACTTGTTTCCTCTGCATATACTGGGTTTTTGGGATCCAGTCTGTTTGGAAAGGTAAGTTTTGAGAAATCAGTTATGATGATTAGCCTGCGAGTCTTAATGAGTAAACCATTTAACCTGGATGACAACCTTATGTTTAAGGACTAACTGAATCCTGAAGCAAAAATCTAATTTTTATTTTGCTAATGTCTATTGTTGGGAAGGCAAAAAAAACAAAAAACAAAAAACAAAAAACCCAATCATTTTGCAGAGTTACTTAGGTCAGAAACAGCAAAGAATGCTTGAGTTGTCATTTATTATTAGAAGTATGGGGAAATGTTTTTAATGACTGTTCTATTGCTGGGGAGAGATACGCAGACAAACAATGTAGAGAAGAAAGTATTTAATTGGGTGATTGCTCACCGTTTCATCGGGCTAGTCTATTATTGTGGCCATAAGCACCACAGTAGGTTGAAAGGCATGGGCTGAGAGCTAAAATACTGATCTACAGACAGAGAGAAAGAAACTGGACTTGGCATGGACTTTTGAAATCTCAGCACCCACTCTCAGTGACAAACCCACAACAAACTCCAAGTCCACATATACTAATCCTTCCCAAACCATTTCACTAACCCATGACCAAGCATTTAAATATATGACGCTATGGGCATCATTGTCATTCACATCAACGTAAGGAAGTATCCTAAGTTTAGTCCTTCATTACTGGTTTGGCTTTTTTTTCAGTCTCACAGAAGAGGTAAACCTGCACTGTAGTCTGTGGGAATGTGACCCACACTGTTCTGCACTGGTGTTACTTTCTGAAGCAGATTTTCAGATGTTAACTGTTCTAGTGTCTCCATTTGTGATTCTCTTTTTCCTTTTTCTATTTTGGGAAAAACAAGCTATGTAGCTACACACAAAAACTAAAAGGGATGTATTTATGTAGTATAACATTGTCAGATAGTATGGAAACAACTGTGATTAGATTCCATTGGTCATTTCTAACTTTGAAGTCAAGAGATCCAAATAAATATAAATCTAATTTTTAATTCCAGAATTTTAACACTGGTTGCATACATTGTTTTAGTAATATCCAAGAGTCCATATTCGTCTATAAAGTGCTAAACAGTGTTCTTCACAAAGATAGATTATGTTCCATTTGAAGGAGGCTTACTACATTAAATAACTTTATTTTTTAATAGCTGTTTCATTTCCTAAAACTCATTCAAGCATGGAACTCTACAGTTTTAAAGTATTGTCTACATGCCTGCTGCTTTTTCTTAGAACTGTCCATTTTGGTTTGTTCTAAGCTATCAAATGAGAAGTTTCTATCAAAGATAGTTTAAAGTTTTTCTCTGAGGGCTAAATCTTCGATCTTAGCTTCTATTCTAGTGACATGTCTGTTGTTGTGATAAAATAGCCTAACAAAAACAATTTAGGGGAAAAGGACTTCTTTAACTTACAATTCCAGGGTACAATACATTATAGTCTAGAAGTCACAGTAGCAAGAACTCAAAGCAGCCAGTCATATCATATCTACAGTCCAGAGCAGAGAGAAATAAATGCTTAACTTCATACTTTCTCCCTCTTTTTATAATATTCAGAATCCGCTGCCTAGAAAATGTAACTATCCACAGTGGACTGAGTCTTCCCAGATCAACTAAAAATTAAGGCAATACCCTACTGAAATTCAATTTTGCAAGAAAACCATGATTGGGTCAAACTGAAAAGTAATACCAACATTCATAGTCTTTTATTGAACAAAACTATATAAAATTATTAATATTTGAAGTGCCAAAATGATCCTTATTCCAGAAAGAATGATTTATGAAGTGTTTAACAATTCATAAAATTATTGACTACTATCCAATTTGCAAGAATATCTAATGAAATTTTCTCTCACAAATCCAAATCCAAGTAATAAAGCTAATTCAATCCCGTACTTTGGAAAAAGCTTCTGAATATTTTCATGTATATTTGCATTGTTTTTGGAGCGTATACAAAGAACAATTGAATATCAATTAAATAAATGTATATAAGATCTTTCATAAGCATAAAAATATTTGGATGTGTTGCATTTAATATTATAACTATATTAAAAGTCAGTAAGTCCAAAGTGTTTGACTATATATCATATATTCCCTGCCTTCTTTACAAGATCTATTTCTGTGTCAGATTAAGTATCAGCCTTGCTCTTATAAGCTTTCTCTGGCTGTTTTTGGTGGAGACAGAAAAAAATTAATCTTTCTGTGTAAAATGTACTTAAAATCTGAAATTCCGCTTATATGTCTGAGCTATTTATTTACATGTCATTTGAAAAGTCATTAATTGATTGAATCCAACAAGAGAACCAAATGGTTTTTAATGTACAACAGTGATGTGAAGTATTTTGGTAGTATTCAATGTAAAATGAGTATGAATGTAGAAGTAAATTTAATTCCATGTTTGAGGCAAATCATGGGAAAATTATGCATTTAATTCCATGTTTGACGTAAATCATGGGAAAATTATGCACAGATATATGTCTTATGACAAAGAATCAGTAATGATTTAGAAAGGAACATTGTGTGTAGAGCTGTACTGAACACTTATATATCAGAACTAACAAGAAATGGTTGGTATAAACAAGAACAACTGTCAGACAGATTGGTTTGGCTGTCTGATCATAGGTAATGGAGCCAGGCGTGTTGGAGGAGAAGAAATATGGGAAAGATATGTGGATTTTTATCTTAATCAATTCAGCTATACTAGAAGTGCTGGAGGGTGAGTAGTCTTTCATATAAGGGAAATATTTTCTGATGTGGCCAACTACTAATAAATTCTCATTTTCCAAGTGTGTCCAATGTAATACCTGTGTGAAGACATTCTACAACTATGTTAGGTGTCCCTGACCTCACATAGACTTCATAAATTGCTAGAAAGACCCACAAGATGTGAAAAACAATACAAATTGAAACAGGAAAAGAAGGATTTTACTATAAAGAATAGAGAAATGAGACATCAACTAAATACACATTATGGCAAAGACAATGAGGATGTTTAGATATTGCTATATGAGCAGTCATAAATATAGATGCCAGTCTAGACAATAACGCTGAGATAATAATAACACATTTATATACTAATGAGAACAATGTAGTAACTAGTGAAAAATCAACAGAAGAAATATATTTGGGTAGATATGAGACAGAGCATCAAGTAAAAGCACAGACTAAAATTCTAGAGCACAGAGAAAGTTTGTTTATAATCATTCAAAGAATAAAGATTATATTTCAAGGATAAAATTAGAGGAAAGTAGTAAAAGAAAAGAAAAATGGAGACAATGGAATTACTCGAATAGATACGCAGAGTATGTCAAAAGGTTTGTTTTTAACATTTCTCAGTTATATAAGACAGAGAACTGTCAGTCACAATTGAGGATGAAGTAGAAGATATTGGGAAACTGAAAAAGTATTTTGAAGCAATCCTTTATAAAGAAAAGTAGATAAGGGATAATTGATTTATGGGTCTTGCCCCAAATAGTAAAAACACACTTTTAAATGTCAGATTAAGTGTTAAAAGTGTACTATTCCAACAGACATTCTAAACTGGGTAGTTTCTACAGTAGTGTTTTGTTTTTTTTTAAAGAAAGCATTACACCGTATAATTCTTAGTGAGCTTAAGAAACCAAATTTATTTCCCATTCACTTTATATCTTTGATTTTCAGGTAGAGAGAGTGTGTGTAGGTGTGCTACATTTGATATGATATCTTTAGAAACAAACATGCAAGTTTTTTTTTTTTTACACGAGAGGTTGGAAAACAGATTATTGATATGTTCTGGATTTTATATTTTCATCTAGGACAGGTTATTATCAAAATTCTACATGTACCAAATTAATCACAAGGAAGCTTGAAAATACAGAAGAACATTTAACACATGGAAATAAAAGCATTCCTCTTTTCTGTAATGCATAAAGACACATATGAGACACAAACTAAGAAACTACTAGTAAAGATTATTTAACTATTAAATTATTAAAGAGAAAGATAATTTAAGTTATACTAATGGAGTTAGGACAATTATTAAGTCTAAATATTAGCCTTAAAAGAAAAGATAGATAGTTTTAGTTTGTATCAATTACTATAACAAAATGAACAAGGATGAGTAATGAATGAAGAAAAATATTTATTATCTCATATTTCTGTAACCAAGAGTATAGTGGTAGCTCTTAGGAACTGCCCACATGTCTCCCAGCTTGCCTTAACTGACTCAGTGGCAGCAGGTATATATCATCACCAGCCTCCAAATACCACACATGCACCCTTTAAAATGTCCCCACCATCATGGACTACTCGCTAGCTAGCTCTCTTGTTTTCTCTTTCAGATTACTTATCTCTGTTTTGCCCCTTCTCAGAGGTGGCCTTTAGTCATCCCTTCATTTTCCTGCCATAAAACTCCAGTGTGAGATCTGTTGCATGGTGTGTTTTCTGCAGCATTACTTGCCTCGGTCTTCCCTGATATTCTACTGCCTAAACCATAATATTGGTGCCAAGACTAGGAAGGATATCCTGGTGCCTTAGCTGCTCCCTACTCGGGGGGTCCAAGCTGCTATATTAGGACTCCACCCCTTTTCTCCAGTCCTCCTTATCTTCTGGTTCACCATTCGTTTCACACCCCTGTCTACAGTGGCAATTGATAAATTTCCCATTTCTTTGATCTAAATGATTTCCTGGATCTAAGGGAGTGATGTTTGAGTGACTGGCACCCTTCTAGTATTCTTGAAAGCAGAGGTACCCCCAGCAAGAGTCTGTAATGCTACAGTAGACACTCTTAAGACACACCAGTTTCAACAGTGGGGTAAGCAATCATAAGCCTAATAGTTAAATAAAAATATAATGGCTTTCCACCAAAAACTGCCTTGGGACTAAGGAAAGTGTCTTTGTAGCCATTTATTTCGTAGTCTATGAACACATTCAGCTGATCAATCGTCACATTAAAAATGAGGGTGAGTTTGTGCCTGTAAAGCATACTTTTTAAATACTTAGGCTTTTTACCACACCAGAGTCTTATTCTGAGCTCTGGTCAGAGAAGCATATTTTCACTTCCGGTGAAAAGACTCAGAGACTCATAACTGTTCAAAGTGCTGGGAATCAGTGACCATTGAATGCTCAGCCTTAGACGGGTTGTCCACACATCCTTCAAAAGCTTACAAAGCATCTCTGAAGAGGTGGAAGAAATAATTACAGAATAAGAAGACAGGTGGAACATTGTCAACAGTTGCCCTTTAGAAAGACATATCCATTGTACACAAATCGGCTGATTATCAGTATAAGACTTGCACAAAATTGGGCCCATCAACATTCCTTCGTGGGTAAGGAAGGTGATCAAAAGGCTCTAGTGCTCACTGAGAAGTTACAGGCAGTTCGTTGTTGCTGAGAGAGTCATTTTCTTCCGCTGGTAAGTCATTCATGATCCTATAAATATCTCTCATCTATACTCACATTAACAGTCCTAATTATACTCATTACATCACCAAAAAGGGAGTTGGGATACACGAAAGTAAAATAGGGACTAGTGAGAAAGAAGGAGACCAGAAAGGAGAAGAAAAAAGGACATTAAGGGAAAAACAAATAATTTCAAAATATATTATGTACTTGTATGAAAATGTCTTAATGAATCTTATTATCAGGTATAATCAATATACAGTAACAAAATTAGGATCTATCTATATATACCTACATATATTACATGTAATTAATTTTTGATATTAAAAGGGACTTCTAATTTCATCACATAGTTATGAAGAAATAGTGATTTTCTGTCTTTCAAAGATATCTAAGATGAGTCATAGCTCCAAGAATAAATTCAATATATACCTTGCAGTAAAACAGTCCATGACATCAAGCAACTCCTCTATATCGTATTGCTAAAAAACAGAACAGACACAGCTTCATGAATTTGATCTGAGAGCACAATTTTTGCCCAGTAACAGCATCAGGAAGTTGCTGCTCTGTTAAGTTTAGTTTAGTTGAGGGTTAAGATCCTGCCAAGGTAGGTAGGTAAATCCACATGACAGAACATCTAGAGATTAGGTCAATATAGTATACACAGAACAAATTACTCACCCTTGATCATTATCTATGTCTTGTGGTTTACACTATGATAATATTGAATGAATTACAAAGAAACAATTGATTTCAGATTCTGATAAAATTGCCTTCTGTCTATGGTGCAGAAATATGTTAAATTATTTAGCTCAGTCATATCTAGGTTATATGAACTCAGTAATGCTTTGGTGGTATTCTTTTTAAAGAAGTAAACAAACAAGGTGTTAGAGAAATTGAAGGGTGTCAGAAGATCATAAGTAGGTTAATATTGAAAATTTATCTGAATGTTCAAATTATGTGGTAGGACATATTTTTAATAAGGGCTTTCTAATAATTTTATACATCTTACAAATACTAATTTAAAATGCCAAACCATTGCTTCTGTGGGTTGTTAGCAGTCTTACTACTAGTTGGTTACATATAGTACATATATATGTATATTAAATATCTTACCAAAATTGACACAAAAAAATTATAGAACAGGTCTTAGTCCCAAAATAACTAGGCTGATGTTGAACACGGAGATTTGCCTGTCTCTCACAATTCAAGTCCTGAGATTAAAGTCTTGTGCCACTTCTACCTTCTACTAAAATAACATTTAATTAAAGAAATTATTTCATTAGATGATTGAGGCTTCCTCAGCTATAAACTGCCATAGAAACGATCTTGAACTACAGTGTGATACTAATTAACATTTTCATTGAACATGTAAAGTTGAGGAACTTTAACACCTATAAATATCACAAGTGTATTGCTAACTGTATAACTTAATAGGTAAATTGCTTGCTGTCAAAATATGGGTTGAAAATTTTAGATTCTGAAACAACCAAAAAGAAAAAAATTCTGATTAACTTAGTTATTTTTAATTTGTGCCAATGTCTCTGAGGTGACTGCAAACTGGATTACAACGTGTTGCCTAGTGAAAGGAAAATTCTTGATTTGTCTCAAGAATCAAATCAGAATTTTTCACTCAACTTAGAAGATACAGCATGCTTCAAAGTAAAGTGCTTTCCCCTTTAATTAGCAGCAAGAAGACAAGAGCATACACTTTATTATCCCTAAAAACATGTTTTGCAATCTGTGTTTCAGTCACTTTACATTTAAGTTCCTTGCCAGAAACTTAAAAGTCAATTAATTAAAACTTTATCAACAGTTATATTCAGCAGAGGAACATTTGAAATCATTGTGTTTTGTCATGTAGCTATTGTTTTCCTTACAATTTATGTAACTGTCGAAATCTTATTAAAGCAATTACTAATTACATATTACTCTAAAGTTTTGATTATTTATATTATAATATAAGCTATGTATTTTAATAATTAATAATTGATAATAATGCAATAATATATAATTAATATAATAAACAGTGATTATATATATATATATATATTCCTCTCTCTCCCTCTCTATCTTTTTTTTGAAACTGACCACAGCTTAGGTGTCTTTAAACTCTGTAATTATAACTTTGGCTTTCTTGCACTGTGAGCTGACTTTCACATTGCCTCATCTCCAGCAGCATAGCTTAGGTTTACTGTCTTCCCCACTCTCTTCCTTCCAAGCATCTGCAAGAGCACAGCTTACTAGCCATGTGGTTGCTTTCTGAACTATAATTAATTTCCCTCAAGCCTCTTTTAGTATCTTTGTAGCCTTTGAGTTTTTGTTAGTGAGTGTTCTTAAATTCTTCTTTTAATGTAATGAAGTACAGCTTCCTGATTTTCCAGGTATCAAATAGTGATGGCTGAGATACTCCAAGACTCTTTCCTGACATCTAATTCTTTACTTTGCAGAGAAGAGGGACTTCTAACTGAACCAGCAGACAATATCAGACCAATAATATTTCATATAAATATTATCAAACTTTTCCAATTTAAGATTTATTATTCATTATGAAAGTAACCTCAATTTATAAACAAAGCGACTTTCAAAATTCACAATTTTATTACAGTATTTTATTTTATGTAAAATTTAACTGTAATAGTGATAAGGAATGTTAAATCCAACAAATGTGTAGATTATGTAATTGCTTTTAAATGCAAAGAAAAAAGCAGCAAAATTCTATTTTGTTTACAAAGTTACTCAAGCATAGGGATACTGTTACAGCTTCTGTAGGATGATAACAAATTATTAAATAATATAATTAAATAAATTAGGTTTCAGTTTTTCAACATAACAAAGACATGCAAAATAAATACAATATGCATAAAATACTTGTTTTTAGTCCATGTACTGTTTGATAAATTTCTGCTCTACCTTTGACAATATTCAAAGAAAATCTGTCCTGATGTTCACAACAGTTACAACAGTAACAAATACTTTAGCAGGAATCCCAAACTTCAAACACAATGTTTCTGCCAGCCAAGAGAATGCCAAGGCTCCAAATAATGTACTGTTTTGTTTGACTCCATTAGTGTTTTTAAAAATGCAATTTCGACCTAATTTATTACTAGTTTCTGATATGATAATCTTGCTTTTGAAGTTTTTTCTGATAAATTCTGTGAGTTGCTTTTCTTGGCATACACATACCTGTAAGCAGAAGTGCAGAACTGTGACCCTGCTCCATTCCATGTCCAGTTTGATCCGCTCTCCTTTGATTAGTTTCATGGATCACTTGTGGTTTCAGTTTGTATTTCCTCTCATTCTGCTCTTATATTTGCAAATACTGTTTTTTCTTGGGTGACCATGTATGTTGTACTGTTTCTTCCTGCTGGGCTTGAGTGAACATCTCCCTATAGTTAATATACAGACTGGAATTTGATGAAGTAGAATAATGCTAATTCAATTGCTTCTGTTTGTGTTTTGTCAAGTCCAGGAGTTCAAGTTTTGAACCAGGGTATAAGTATCATAAATTAATGTTTTTTTTCTAAAGGAGTATTTTGTCTTTTATCATTCTTTCACTATGGTGGCCAAGAAATCTCTATTCAGGGCAAGCAGAAATTGTTGGTGGTGAAGAATTAATTTTTAAGGGAATGCAGAATTAGACTGATTAGCAAAGAGAACTTGACGATTATGAAGTAGTATATAAACAGTATACACAGCATTAGAGTCAAGAAAAAGGGTTCTGGGGGAAAGTCTTCAGACACATGCTAGGTACATTTGAAGGCAGCACTGTGGGATCTCACACAAACATTGCTGTAGTAAATGAATTCTCTAGAACTCTGCTTCAAGATTCTAGGTAAAAGTGTTCTGAAGCATGCTTCCCCAGCAGCACTTCTCCCAAGATCCACTTCTTTATGCTGAGAGTGTCTTTGGGTCACTATGTAATAACCACTGTATATTACAACAGTCCTTGCCCTAAGTATAGACCACACTCTAAAATCTAGAGTGGTTTTGATTCCCAGATATCACACTGCTCCAGTACCCAGTCCTTACAGTGGACAGAACACGTATTCCAGGGACTGTTTAGACCCACTGGGTTTCTCCACATCATTATAAGAAAATATGGAAGACAGCATGGAATCTCAGAATATACAGCCCTACTGTTCCTGTGGTTCTGTTCTCTACTTGCTCTTTCTACTCTCATCGCTAAGTCTGTGTTCTCATTAAATAATCTCCGTGATTCTTCCAGGAGCCATAGCAACAGAAACAGGATGAAAAATGTGTAGTGTTTGCCTGAAAGAAAGGACCACTCAACGTTTAAAATCATATTAATTTTCACTTAGGTAGTAATTTTTCTGGATTTTACAAATGAGCATATCAGGACTTGACACTTTGTTTTGTTAAATATAAAATATATCATTCTTTTGGTATTCAAATAAGTTTATTTACTCCCCACACCCTCTTTATCATTTTCTTCCTGTTGTGCATATTTTTCTTTGTCAACCCATCTTTCCCCACACAATAATTATCCAGACTATAGTGTTAAAAAATAATTCAGCAGTATTTTTTATCTCTTTTACACTGAGTAACTTTCACATTTATTTTGGGTTTGTTATTTAAAAATGAGAAAATACTTTAACAGTTTCAAACATAAGTTATCAAAACAGAGATCAACCATAAAAAAGAGATTTTCATCATCATCAGAAATAATTTTATTGTTATCTATTTTAAAGCAATTCAATAAAACTAGTAGCAAAAATGGCACATAGACAATAAACCAAACCAATTCTCAAAGGGCTAAGAGCACAGTTACTTCATGTTTTATTTTCATTTGCAAGTGTAATCATTTTAAAAAGGCAACAGTTTGTTGAAAGTCTTTAATAAGCATAATTTATTCTTTAAATAATTGGAAAGACTATAAACTATTATTTTATATCAAGCAATATTAATTCAGTCAAATATTAAATTTGGGCTAATACTAATCAAAAATAATTATTTTAAAGTTTATGAAACAAAATTTTTATAGGAAATATAGTCATATCCTAGCTTAAAATTCCAGTCTTAGCAATTGTCATAATGTAAAAATACTAAACTTCAAGGCTCATTGGGAAAGAGAAGACATTTAAAATCTGACATTTATTCCTAAAAGAACTGTAATGGAATAAAAAAAAAGTCAATCAAAAGAAATATCTTACTTAACTACTGATATCCAAATGTGAAATAAGTCAGTCTATTCAGTCTGTTTTATCTATTGCACACAATAATTCAATCCTGCATCCAATTTTAAATATCATGTAGAGTTTTTCAATTGTATTTCACATAGATAACATACACACACATTTGCATACAATCATGACTTTTGAAGGCATGCTCTCAATTTGAAGTCACTTACTCAAACCAATCCTCTTTGAAGACTAAAACATCTCTCTATTTTGAGGGAACCCTTCATGCTTTTCTTATTCTAAATTATGGGTAATGTAAAGTACTGGTAATAAAACATACATTCTATATTCTCCTGTCAAATGGTAAAATGACTAGAAAATTTGATTTCACATTTTATGTTTGCATTTTTTGTATAATTATTTGGAGGATGTTAGGTTTCATTATCCTAAAAGAGTTTATTTTCCCTTTCTGTGATCTGTTTCATTATGATTAGGAAGGAAAAACATCCATTTCATATATGGACTATTTTAGGTTGCAAGTGTCATGCTCATGAAAAAAAAATCAATAAAAATCATAATTTTTTTTCTTAAAATGTACCAGTATATCTGTCATGGGAATTCTTTATTACTCTATTTGATTTGGCAAAGTGTGTATACATTTATTCTCTCATAAGTTTTGTTGTATTTGTGACGAGAAATAATAGGGAATAAAGACAAAGTATTATTTTAAAATTATCTGTCAAATGCTTAATAATTCATATTAAAATTAAAATAGAAGAAATATCTATATTAATGTTAATTTCCTTACAATGTTGAATTATAATATGTTTGATTATTTTTATATTAAATCAGATTTTAAGTGTAAGTCTTTAATATCAAAGATATTTGGAGAATGCTAAAGGTTTTAAAGTGTTCCTGTGGTCGATAAAATGTATAAATACTCTTCCTTTAAACTTGAACCCATTTTTTTAGTGAAATCTTCTATATAGCTTAATGAAAAATATTAAAGCCTACAGTAATAGAAGACATCACTGCCCATCTGATATTTATGGAAGATATTCCAGTTCTCATACTCATATTAACTGAAAAGATATGTATTGTTTTCTCTATGTAAGGTATTTTTTAGAAGAAAAAATAATTCTTTTCTTAAGTAAATGCTTGTCAGCATAAAATATGCATTATATATGAAGCTACCAAAAAGCCCAGATGATTAATAGTTCTTTGTGTTTTAGTTTCTTCTGAATATTTAAACATGCTATGGATATGATAGCTTCTAAAATGAACACAATAATCTATGGACAGACAGACATAAATGACTCTAAATATCTATTCTGAAGAAAACTATGATTCTTAGACTGCAGTCACCCACAGAAGTTAGTGATTAATCTCTGGATAGAGATAAGCATACATTCTTATTGGGCTCAATTTTAGAAACAGCAAAGTTAAACAATATAAAGACCTATTTAATTATAAGGAGAAAAGCAAACTTCAGTGCCATTGTGATGCACTGAATATAGGTGGATTTCTTTGTTTTAATAGTCTTAGTAATGTTTTAAAACAGGATGCATACAATTCTGATAGTTCTTGAACAGTTAAATATCAGATTTTAACTTCTGTATTTTATAGGCATTTTCAGAATCCCCCACTGATGAAATTTAGACTAAGCAGGGAAATGTCAATAAATACCGTATTAAGTTCCAAATTGAATACATTCCAGTCAGTTTTGTAGGGCCGTCTACAATATTTCCATGATTTCAAGCAAGATCCATGTAGGGAAAAATAAGGTCCCTTATTTTCTTTTCATCAGAGTTGAGTTTCCTCCCGGGAATCTTGAACAGCAACATTGCAGATGCTGTTTTTCCTACTGGGTTCACTGTTTGGAAGGTAAGACAGTGGATCTGGTCGGATCAAGTATCTACCAAAGGAAAACAAAGCAGGAAGCTATATTAGTAAATCAAGGTAACCTTAATTCAGGGTGTCACTAGAAATATTCACTAATTATACGTTCTATCTGTAAGTTATCTAAGATGTTACTTTATAAATAACCAACAGAAAGGCTCACTGTAATTAGCCTGATATGATTATATGGCAGGTACTAATGAATGAAGTATTGCTCTTTTCAATTATGATGCTTAAATTGGTTTAAGCTCCATAATTTACTTATCCTTTCTACCTTGTACCATGAATACTGGCTACATTCTATTAAGATCTACATCATAACCATCATTAGATCAGTACTTAGTTACTATTCCACTTATTTATATCATTCATGCAATTAAGAAATTATTGTAAAGCCGGGTGGTGGTGGCGCACCTCTTTAATTCCAGTACTCGGGAGGTAGAGGCAGACAAATATCTGTGAGTTTGAGGCCAGCCTGATCTATAAGAGCTAGTTTCAGGACTGCTCTAAAACTACAGTCAAACCCTGTCTTGAAAAACCAAAAAAAAAAAAAAAGAAAGAAAAGAAAAGAAAAGAAAAAGAGAAAAAGAAAAAGAAAGAAATTGTTGTAGATGGGTGGAAAGAATTTCCAATTTATGAAGTTCATTATCATTATGGAAAATATTATTGCTAGATAACATTTTCATTATTTAGAAAATTGTTTGTCTGGTATTATTAACATAATAATACTGAAATATATAGGCTAATTTATATGTCTTTACTTATTTATGTTTGTCTATTGGTGTCATTTCGTCTAATTTTCTAGTCCTAATTGGCCTGGAACTTGCTATGTAGGCAAGGCTAACTTCAAAAATATGGTGATATTTTTGTCTCTTTCTGGAACTTCTATACTTAAGTACAAGAACCACCATGTTATTCTTTAAAAATCATTATTAATAAGTTCTAGGAGTATATAAGAAAATGTTCATTTGAAAAACTCAGATGTTTCAATAATATTTGGATTTGCCTGAGAGAAAGGGTTCTTCATGCTGTGATATCATATTTGATTAGTAGATGCTACCAGTTCAGTATACCATGTGTGTGTGTGTGTGTGTGTGTGTCTGTCTGTCTGTCTGTCTGTCTGTCTGTCTGTCTAAATGACCTCTGTTCTGCAGAAGACTATAATGTAACATATGGAGCAGATGTAAAGAAGAAAATGGATTCAAAACAGCCCATAAAAACAAGACAACCACATAATACTTTATTAAAGGATTTGGGTTTAATCTTTTTTTAAAAAAAATAGACTTGATTTTTTTTGTTTTTTTTTGTTTTTTTTTTATTTATTAAAAATTTCCCCCTCCTCCCCACCTCCCATTTCAAAAGAAGGAAGATGATGACAAACTAACTTAAATAGGGAGGGACAGACACAAAGGAAGGACTGTTCCTGGTATACTTTTAAAAAGTATTTTAACTAAATATCTGGTTAGAACAAAGAGTAGTGGTAGTTAATGTCAGAAATAAAATCAACACAGAGATAATGAAGGTTATTAAACCATGGCTTTCTAGACTAGTCATGTTTCAGGTGAAAATGAAAGGAGAAATCCATGTTACTATAATATCTTTACAAAAAGTAAAAAAAAAAATCAGGAAACTAATTTAAACACAAGTACCTAACATAGTTGTATCTTTTTAAAATGCAGGTGGAAAAATATTCATATGATACAACATAGTAAGTATGATGAGTGAAACCTGAAAGCACCTCAGTCCAGTTTCTTCAAATGAAAGTTTAAATGAGTATTCTTGGATCTATTAACAGAATTTCACTGTGTATGCACACCGCTTCTAATTGCTTAAAATTTTAATAGCATTGTAGATCAATGAAGAAAACTAATAGCAAACCTCAAGCCATTTAACGACTTTTCATCTAGTAATTTATTGTTTTAGAATAAAGTTAATGTTGCTCTTTCATTTGGAATAAACTTCTAGAAGCAAAATTTTAGAAAGAAAGCACAAAAAGTACAAGTACAATTCACTATCCACTAAATCCACTGATGTTGTGACAAACACTGCTTTCTATAATATTATATTATTTCTATAATATTATCACTGCAAGTCAGAGTTTGACAGAGCACATTCCTTTGGCGATCCTTTGCTATATACCATGGAAGGTATTAGAATGTGCCATAGCTTGAGTTCTACTAGGCCTTCTGTCAGGGCCACAAATACAGTCACTGCAATAGTGTGAGGAACATATTTTTGTGGCACTTAACTTGATGTTTTGCTTAAATTTAATAAAAATCAGAGTGTTCAAAGAGTAGGAAACTCCTTTCAAGCATTCCTGGTTTATTGTATGCTTTGTAAATAAATGTTCTAGTTATAGCCTCGAAAGTTAAATATTTCATTTGAAGTATTAAACATATATATGTATATATAATGCATGTGTACATACATATATAATATGTGTGTATAATGTTACTGTAATACAATTTATCCTTTATTATATTTTTTCAAGGAAGAAATAGAATAGCAAAATGGTAAATACTTTGTGATATGATTTACTTGAAAATGTGCTAGTAAAAAAAGCAACTAAAGGTAGAATGTAGACTAATGAATAAGTACAGAAGTAAAAGTAAGGGGATAAGATGATAGAGATGGATAGCTTAACTCATCTATGTGCATTATTCCTTAATGCACAATAATAAGATCCAAAATTGAATTGTGATAACTTCTCCATTGCCATGGGAAATATTTAAAGACATTAGCTTATATATCTTAAATGTATGAATTGTATGCTTATGTTATTCCAGTAAATTATTTAAATGTATCTTCTTTTATATTATAAAGACATACAGAATAATAAAAATTAACTTTTACAAGATAAAAGAGCCCAAAGAATACAGGAAGAAAAAGAAAATTTGCAAATGAGATAATAACAAGGCACAAAGCTTTGCCAGTCAAAGAATAATTAGCAAAGTATAAACTACAAAATGGGAGATGGATTTTGAAGTACTCATTCAACAAATAATATAATATCTAGAATATAGAGAGAGTTCAACCAATTTAACAATAGCAAAATCACAAAGGTATTAATGTTATTAAAAGTCAACAAATTACCTGAAACAATTCTCATACAAATTCCTGGTAATAATAAAATTTTTTAACAACATTCAATCATTAGATGAATACTAAACAAAACAGACTGATTATTGTCTCATATCTTTTGGACTGACTATTATACAAAAGATCAGAGATAAAATATTGTTAGAGATATAGAAAAGGAAATATTCATTCACCATTGGTACAAATTTTAGTTAGAGTACCAATAATTAAAACAGTATGGAAATTCTTTTTAAGGAACTATAAATAAAAACACATGTGATTCAACAAACTACTACTATGTATACAAAGATAATTAATCAAAGAAATCAATAAGAACTTTATGGTTAATTATACCATGTATTAAATCACACTAACTGACATTTATAGGATATTTACTCCACCATTTGCTTCTCAACTACTTCTCAACATAAAGAAACTTCTCCAAGATAGACTGAATTTTAGAAGACAACACAAGTATAAAAGCGAAGCAAAAACAAACCCCACCATATTTTGTTGTTTTTCTGTCAGCAGAGTGGCAGTACCTGAATCTATAGCTGTTTCAATCAGTAATTGTGGTCCTGCCATTATTGTTCCACTTCTCTGGTAGCCAGTGTGGGAAATTTATATCCTGTTTGTCCTGCCTTCTGCTGCTGCCACCAAATGCAGTTTTCAAGCAAATCTCTTTAGTTCTATTTATCAATAGGACTAAGGGGTTGAGGCTGAGGTGAAAACCTGCTAGCTCTGAGCAATCTGGGGAGCAACTAGCTGACCTTCCTTCTTCACAAGCCTCAAGAAAGAGAGTGTCGTTCTGCAACATCAAGGTGCCAAAGAGACCACCATGCTCAAAGTCCTTTGTACTACTTTCTGTGCATCTCTCTATCCATCTTCCAGACTCCCTCTGACTTGCTATGTCTAATTTCTGTCAACAAGATGCTGGCTCCACCTCTTGACCCAAGGTTGAATTTACTTACTTAATACAAATGCAACCTCAGGGTTAACAGTGTGATCAAAAATCCTGTAATAATATTTCTCTTATCTGATCAGAAATATCTTCACTTTTATGTGTTTTGAAGTTTTATTAGTAAAGGGTTTCAGAATTAGGGTGCTTGACAACCATTTTAGTGATAGTGGTTCCTCTTTCCACCCCTTTGCTCCTGTATGGCTGGCACTGTATTTTAATTTTCCTTGTGGAAATCGTAATATCTTTAGAGCTATATACTATTAGATGTTTCCCTTTTTCTTTGAGCTGTTCTGCAACACAGTATAGATTTTCTTGTTTTACAAATGTATATTTGCCTAGAGAATAGAGAATGCTACTATTTTATCAATTAACAACCTTTCTTTTCAACAATTCTATACTTTATAGTACTACACAGAGAAACACAGGGATCCCTATGCTCATCAAAAATATCTTTTGCCAAGCATGCTCATCATAAACTTGCAATGCATGCAATTATATTATTATGCATGCAATAATAAGGGACTATAATAGTAAGTTAAAATAGAAGGTAGATTTGTAATTTATATATCCCTAATCCCTAATATGAGGTCAACTTACACAACATCATTGAGCTCAAGCCTGGTATCTGGAGAAGGATTAATCAGGATGTAGGATAGTGTGCTTTGATGATCATTCATTTCATCTGCAAGATAAATAAATACAATGTCTGTTAGGATTCACACAAAATCCCAGAAATCATTATATTTGTGTTTAAATCATGGAGTTATCAATGAGAATTTACAACAGTTGCTTTTTGTTGTGTTTTTAATGGATGGAAGTTTAGTTTTCACTTTTCTGTCATCTGAAATGTTGGCAAAGTACCTACTTTTTGTTCCAGTAGATGATAAAAATGAAGTATCTAATTCTGTTCAGTGTAACCATAGTTACATTCTCTCCTGAAAGTCATTACAATTAAAATTTTTCTACTAAACAAATAGTTTGAGATATTTACTTGATTCATTTCCCTTTATAATAATTAAAAATAATTAGATGTAAATATCATTATTCTATCCAACATCATAGAACATTGATATAAAAATCTCCTGAAAAATAATCTAGTCATATATCATATATATTTTAAAGGTATTAAAAACTGTGATATATATATACATATATATAAAGATATATATATATCTTTAATATGCAGGCCTTCATGGCCTGATTTTTTTAAAGAATACAAAGAATCCATTGGAAAAAAATTTAACCTTACATTTTAAGGATATTACAATGGTAAATATTTTCTTTTCTTATTGATCATAATGGGAAGTGTGGGTATTGTGAGATCACTGAAGTCAATGTCCTCAGAACACTGGGCTTTGTCCTGAGTCAGTTCTTCAATGAACAAGTTATTTTAAACAAGTAAGTCTTCAACCCCTGCACCACACAAGTGGGCTCTATATCTTACTCTGTAAGGTTCTTTTTTATCTCTTCACCCATTCTGATGTGATATAGACAAGAGGACACCACAAAACACCGAAATTGACCCTGTATTAGAACATTGATTTCCAATGACTTAAATAAACATCATTTTTGAAAAAGTACACAACTTCAAGTGTCAGCAATAGGAAGCTCACCAACATAAAAGAGGACAAATGTAATCATTTTTAAAATGTGAAAAACTTTGTAGATCTTGATGTTTAACATTCTAAGTGCATTAAAAGACACAACAATAAAACCACTTGGATACATACTTCAATGATTACCCTTTTTTCCAAGGATAAAGTATGTCGATATACTTAAAATCAGAACAGTCTAAAGTATTAGTATTCATTTAGTTACTACACTTTTAAATAAATATAATTCTTGAAAACAAAACTGTATTATTAAGTTTGAAGAAAAGTTTAAAATTATTTCTTACCAAAGAAAGTTTCTCTTTATATATATATATATTTCATTAAAGTTCATGTTAGGCCAGCATAGCTAAACCTAATAAACAATTTGCAATACTGAAATGTTATTCTAACAAAATAATGTTATTCATTATATTCATTTCAGTAGAAATAATGTTCTTTTAATGTCATAATATATTCTGCTTTAGTTCAATTGATATGCAAACCTTCTTTAAAGCCTATAAATCAAAGTTAGAATTCTACAAGACAGACAAATTACAGAATAGATGAGCATACCAAAAGTTTAGCAGTAAAAATATTTCAATTCCAAACTGATTAAATTGATATTCAAATAAAGTAATATATGTGGTTGTTAATTGTTGGAATAGATCAAGAAATACAACTGTATCCTCCCCCTTTAGGATCAGAGTTGTCAAGAAAAGCAAAGAGTACCCAAGGATCTATAAACCACAGCTAACATCTACAAACAAACAATTTATAACAAATATAGCTTAAAGATGTTATGTAAAACCCTAAATTTCTGAAGCACTGAAAAATTATCTAAAAGTCAAATGCACTGGGAATCCAACATATTTATTTGCTTAACCTGGGATTCATATGTAAGGCTAATTCAGTAGACTGGAGTTTGAAATACAAATATAAAAATGACATTTACTCCAAAAATAGTTACCAATCAAGCATAAATTACATTATATTGACATGAGTTTATCAAGATCATATATCTCTATGAAAAGTAAGTATCATTCATGCATTCTTCTTGATAAAAAGTATTCTTTTAATATGAATTGTAACAAGTTCTTTTCAAAGGAACTCCAATTGATGGTATTCTCTGGACCCTAAGTCATAACACTCTGAAAGGCAGTAGCTATACTAGAAAAATCTCCATTTCATTTGGATGTGAGCAACTCAGTATCTACAATAAACAAGAGTGGTCCTGTACTGCAGTACAAAGAAGACAACTCTACCAAAACACCTCTTGCTCAGTGTAGATATCCAGCCACATTCTGTCATTAACAGAGTGCTCTTCAGTTGCTTTTGAATAAAAGTCAAGTGGCAGTGGTGATCTCAATTGTTTGACACAAATGAGTCAAGATAATTATGAGTTTTCCTAAGAGTAGATGCAATTATTTTATCAATATTTTGATATTCTCAATTAGCCTATTTTAACAAATCAAACTGAACATGTTAATTGTGCAACTGGCTCTAAGACTGATATCAAACATGTCGATAATACACTCAGTGATTTCACAAGTTTTAAATCAAGGCATACATGTGGCCACAATCAGAACCAGAATTTCCAGTTTTTTTTTTCTATACTCCTCAATGACTAGCCCTCGTGGAGTGGAATGCCATCATTTTGATTTAGGTTAAAAGTAGTTGTTGAGTTCAAAGCCGTTCTTTCAAGTCTGCCTTGCAATAGAGCTCAGCTTGACCACAGCTTGCCTGTCTCGCTTTGTGTAAAGGCCTGTTGTTTCCTTCTTCTCTTTGTGATTTTGCACTTGAGAATTAATAAGCAAGTTTTAAACTCTATTTTAACTCGCTTCAAAGAGACATTCATCAATGTTTTATCGGCCATGCACTACTGTTTTGATACCAAATAGTCATTTTCTGTGGTTATATTTTATTTCTCAATTCTATAAGGATAAATATAGTAGGCTTGATGTATTATTAAGAGCCTGACATAATTATCATTAATCATGGCAGACATGAATACATATGGTTGTGCCAAAACCAGAATATAATACTTACTAAAAATTGATTCGCATTATATTTGGTTGTATGAAATCAGAGAATCAAGATTCATCAGAAATGACTAAGAATCACAGTATATATTAAGAATATACTGTGTCCAGACAGCTACACTCTGGCCTTAGAAAACTAAAAAATGTCTTATGCTTAAAATTAGTGATCCTGAAATTGTTTCACACACAGTGGAAGAAGGCAGGTGATTCAACAAATGGTGCTGACAAAACTAGATATGCACCGTCGGATCAATAAATTTAGGTTCACGTCTTTCATCCTATATAAAGCTCAATTAAAAAGAAACCAAAGACTTTAATTTAAAACATGAAATGTTGAAACTTCTGGAGGAAAGCATAGGGGATACACTTCAGGATTGAAGTATGGAAAATAGCTTCCAAACAGGGCTTCAGTGGGTTAGGAAATCAGTGAACAGACTGCATTACACCCTTGGCACAGCCAAAGGAATGAAGAGACGGGCAACTCTACTCACAGCTAAGAGAAAATCTTTGCTGTGTACGTCAGACAAGGGGTTATTAGCAAAAACTTATGAAGAACTGCAAAGTAAAATGCTAGTTCCCTAACAATTTGAAGAAGGAGGTGATAAAACAAAAATACAAATAATAAATAATATTATTGCTCTTCCCCCCCTCCCCTCTGGAGACACAAGATCTCCCCAGAGCTGCTCCCTTGCACACTGGGCCTGGACTGTGGGCTCGGTCTGGCAGGGGCAGCTCAGGTGCTTTGAGAGCCTGTCTGAGGACAGGCAAGCCCTGTCTCAGCTCAATCGCATTCCTGGCCAGCAAGAAAGAGTGAACTTCTAGCAGACTTCCATTGGAGGAGGGGTGAGTTTTCCCCTGGCCAGAGGGCTTCCTCTAGGAGGAATTCAGCCTTTCCCTGCCCCCCTCGACAATCTGGTCACCAGGCAGAGGCGACTGCTCCCTGCGGAGTTCTCCTGAATCCCTTCCCAGCCTTTATCCAGGTACACCTTCCTCTCTTCCCCCCTTCCCTCTGGGGCCACAAAATCTCCCCAGAGCAACTCCCTTGCTCGCTGGACCTGGGTTGTGAGTACAACCCGGTAGTAGGGAGTGCCTGTGTGTCAATAGACTGCCTGAGGAAAGGTAGGCCTTCTGTCAGTGAATTCCCTGCCCAACAAGGGAACCTGACCTGGTACTAGAAGATCCAGTAGAGAGCATTTGAAGGAAGAGATGGGCAGACGCCAAGGCAAGAACTCCTCCAACAATCTAAAAAACAACATGAAAACACCAGAACCCAATGACCCTACAATAGAAGGACTTGAACCTCTTAATTCAGAAGAAGCAGGAAAAAATGCCATTATGAAAGCAATAGAGTCCCTTAAACAGAATATGAATAACTCCCTTAAAGAACTGGATGAGAAGTATAACAAAAAGATTGAAGAAATGAGTAAAGAAATGGATGAAAAATATTAAAAAAAACATCGAAGAAATGAGTAAATCCATGAATGATATATTGGGAAACCAAGAAAAAACAATCAAACAGGTAATAGAAACAGTTCAAGAACTGAAAACTGAAATGGAGGCAATGAAGAAAACACAAAACGAGGGCCAGCTGGATATGGAAAATCTAGGTAAACGAACAGAGACTACAGAATCAAGCATAACCAATAGGATACAAGAGATGGAAGAACGAATCTCAGAGTCTGAAGATACCATAGAGAAAATAAATGCTCTGATCAAAGAAAACAGCAAATCCAATAAATTCTCATCACAAAACATTCAAGAAATCTGGGACACAATAAAAAAACCAAATCTAAGAATAATAGGGATTGAAGAAGGAGAAGAACTGCAGATCAAAGGACCAGAAAATATATTCAACAAAATTATAGAAGAAAACTTTCCCAATCTAAAGAATGATATCCCTATGAAGGTTCAAGAAGCATACAGAACACCGAATAGGCTTGATCAAAAAAAAACATCCCCTCGCCATATAATAATCAAAACACAAAACATACAGATTAAAGAAAGAATATTAAGAGCTGCAAGGGAAAAAGGGCAAGTAACTTATAAAGGTAAACCTATCAGACTCACACCGGACTTCTCTATGGAAACCATGAAAGCCAGAAGGTCCTGGATAGAGGTACTGCAGAAACTAAGAGTCCATGGATGCAAGCCCAGACTAATATACCCAGCCAAGCTATCATTCACTATCGATGGAGAAAACAAAATATTCCAGGATAAGAACAAATTTAAACAATTTGCAGCCACAAACCCAGCCTTACAGAAAGTAATAGAAGGAAAATTGCAACCAAAAGAGTCCAACATTGCCAGCACTGCTTACAATAACTCAGACATCTAGCGACCCTTCAAGAGCTTGACTCAAAGAAGGGACACATACAAACTCTATTAATCAAACAAACAAAAAATAATAATAACCGGAGTCAACAACCACTGGTCATTAATATCACTTAATATTAATGGACTCAATTCACCTATAAAAAGGCACAGACTAAGAGACTGGATACGAAAACAGGATCCAACATTCTGCTGTTTACAAGAAACACACCTCAACCACAAAGACAGACATTTACTCAGAGTAAAGGGATGGGAAAAGGTTTTTCAAGCAAACGGACCTAAGAAACAAGCAGGCGTGGCCATTCTAATCTCCAACAAAATTGACTTCAAACTAAAATCAATCAGAAGAGATGGAGATGGACATTTTATACTCATAACAGGAACAATTCATCAGGAGGAAGTCTCAATCCTGAATATCTACACCCCTAATATAAAGCCTCCTACTTATGTAAAAGAAACACTTCTAGAACTCAAGGCAGTCATCAAACCACACACACTAATAGTAGGAGACTTCAACACTCCTCTCTCTCCAATGGATAGGTCAATCAGACAGAAACCTAACAGAGAATTAAGAGAATTACTGGAGGTATTGAATCAAATGGACTTAACAGACATCTATAGAACATTCCACCCAAATAGGAAAGAATATACCTTCTTCTCTGCAGCTCATGGAACCTTCTCGAAAATTGACCACATACTGGGTAACAAAGCAAACTTCCACAGATACAAAAAAATATTAGTAACCACTTGTGTCTTGTCAGACCACCATGGATTAAAGTTAGAATTCAAGAACAGTGCTACCCCCAGGAAGCCAACAAATTCATGGAAGTTGAACAGTCAACTACTGAATCACCCCTGGGTCAAGGAAGAAATAAAGAAAGAAATTAAAGTCTTCCTTGAATTTAATGAAAATAAAGACACAACATACTCAAACCTATGGGACACCATGAAAGCAGTGCTAAGAGGAAAGTTCATAGCACTAAGTGCCCAATTAAAGAAAATGGAGAAAGCACACATTGGAGACTTAACAGCACACTTGAAAGCTCTAGAAAAAAAAGAAGCTGATTCACCCAGGAGGAGTAGAAGACTGGAAATAATCAAACTGAGGGCTGAAATCAACAAAATAGAAACACAGAAAACAATCCAAAGAATCAATGAATCAAAAAGCTGGTTCTTGGAGAAAATCAACAAGATCGACAAACCCCTATCCCAATTAATCAAACGGCAGAGAGAGAACATGCAAATTAATAAGATCAGAAATGAAAAGGGGGACATAACCACAGACACAGAGGAAATTCAGAGAATCAGTAGATCTTACTACGAAAATTTATATGCCACAAAGTTGGAAAATGTAAAAGAAATGGACATTTTTTTAGATAAGTGCCATATACCAAAGTTGAACCAAGAACAGGTGAACAATCTAAATAGACCTGTCAGTCGTGAAGAATTAGAAGCTGTTATTAAAAATCTCCCTACCAAAAAAAGCCCAGGACCAGATGGTTTCAATGCAGAATTCTACCGGAACTTCCAGGAAGAGCTAATACCTATACTCCTTAATGTATTTCACAATATAGAAACAGAAGAATCACTGCCAAACTCTTTTTATGAAGCTACAGTAACCCTGATACCAAAACCACACAAAGACACAACCAGGAAAGAGAATTACAGACCAATATCACTCATGAACATTGACGCAAAAATACTCAATAAAATACTGGCAAACCGAATCCAAGAATACATTAGAAAAATTATCCATTATCATCAAGTGGGCCTCATCCCAGAGATGCAGGGCTGGTTCAACATACGCAAATCTATCAATGTAATCCATCATATAAATAAACTGAAAGAAAAAAACCATATGATCATTTCATTGGATGCGGAAAAAGCATTTGACAAAATTCAACACCCATTTATGATTAAGGTGTTGGAGAGACTTGGGATACAAGGATCATACCTAAATATAATAAAAGCAATATACAGCAAACCGTCAGCTAACATCAAATTGAACGGAGAGAAACTCAAAGCCTTTCCACTAAAATCAGGAACACGACAAGGCTGTCCACTCTCACCATTCCTCTTCAATATAGTGCTTGAAGTTCTAGCAATAGCAATAAGACAACATAAGGGGATCAAGGGGATTCGAATTGGAAAAGATGAAGTTAAACTTTCGTTATTTGCAGACGATATGATAGTGTACATCAGCGACCCCATAAACTCTTCCAAAGAACTCCTACAGTTGATAAACACCTTTAGTAATGTGGCAGGATACAAGATCAACTCCAAATAATCGGTTGCCCTCCTATATACAAAGGATAAAGAAGCAGAGAGGGAAATCAGAGAAACATCACCTTTCATGATAGCCACAAATAGCATAAAATATCTTGGGGGTAACTCTAACCAAGGAAGTGAAAGACCTATTTGACAAAAACTTTAAGTCTTTGAAGAAAGACATTGAGGAGGATACCAGAAAATGGAAAGACCTTCCCTGCTCTTGGATAGGGAGAATCAACATAGTAAAAATGGCAATTCTACCAAAAGCAATCTATAGATTCAATGCAATTCCCATCAAAATCCCATCAAACTTCTTCACAGACCTTGAGAGAACAATAATCAATTTTATATGGAAAAACAAAAAACCCAGGATAGCCAAAACAATCTTATACAATAAAGGAACCTCTGGATGCATTACCATCCCTGACTTCAAACTGTATTACAGAGCAACAGTATTGAAAACAGCTTGGTATTGGCATAACAACAGAGAAGTCGACCTATGGAATCGAATAGAAGACCCGGGTATTAACCCACAAACTTATGAACACCTGATTTTTGACAAGGGAGCTAAAGCTATACAATGGAAGAAAGATAGCATCTTTAATAAATGGTGCTGGCATAACTGGATGTCAACCTGTAGAAGAATGAAAATAGATCCATATCTATCACCATGCACAAAACTCAGGTCCAAATGGATAAAAGACATCAACATTAATCCGACCACTTTGAACCTGATAGAAGAGAAAGTGGGAAGTAGTCTACAAGATATAGGCACAGGAGACCACTTCCTAAGCAGAACCCCAGGAGCGCAGACAATAAGAGAAACAATAAATAAATGGGACCTACTGAAACTGAGAAGCTTCTGTAAAGCAAAGGACACTGTCAGTAAGACAAAAAGGCTACCTTCTGACTGGGAAAAGATCTTCACAAACCCTGCAACAGATAAAGGTCTGATCTCCAAAATATACAAAGAACTCAAGAAACTAGACACTAAAACTCTAATTAACCCAATTAAAAAATGGGGGTACTGAACTGAACAGAGAATTCACTACAGATGAACTTCGAAGGGCTAAAAAGCACTTAAGGTCATGCTCAACCTCCTTAGCAATCAGGGAAATGCAAATCAAAACAACTTTGAGATATCATCTTACACCTGTCAGAATAGCCAAACTCAAAAACACCAATGATAGCCTATGCTGGAGAGGATGTGGAATGAGGGGAACACTCATCCATTGTTGGTGGGAATGCAAACTCGTGCAGCCACTGTGGAAATCAGTGTGGCAGTTTCTCAGGAAACTGGGAGTCAACCTCCCTCAGGACCCAGCAATTCCACTCTTGGGAATATACCCTAGAGATTCCTTAACATACTACAAAAGCATTTGTTCTACTATGTTCATAGCAGCACTATTTGTAATAGCCAGAAACTGGAAACAGCCTAGGTGCCCCTCAATAGAAGAATGGTTAAAAAAGGTGTGGAACATATACACATTAGAGTTTTACTCAGCGGTAAAAAACAATGACATCTTGAATTTTGCATGCAAATGGATGGAAATAGAAAACGCTTTACTGAGTGAGGTAAGCCAGACCCAAAAAGAGGAACATGGTATGTATTCACTCATAAGTGGATTCTAACCATAATTAAAGGTCTTTGAGCCTATTATTCGTGATCCTAGAGAAGCTAAATAAGAAGATGAACCTGATGAAGATTATTTAGCTATCCGCCAGGAGGTAGGAAATAGACAAGAGTCCCAGGTAACCTCGGGTGCATGGGGGGGTGGGAGGGTTGTTGGAAAGGGAGAGGGTTAGAGAGAAGGGAGTAGGGGAAGATTGGGGAAAGATCGGGGGACTGGGATGGGGGGGAGGGAGGAAGGATGGATATGGGATCAGGCAAGTATATACCTCAACTAAGGGAATCATTTTAGGGTTTACAAGAGACTTGATTATAAAGGGGATCCCCGGTCCAAGGAGAGATCCCCAGATGGTTCTCTGGACAGAGGAGAGGGTGCCTGAACCAGCCTTGGCCCACAACCATACTGATGAATATTTTGCATGTCACCATAGAACCCTCATCTGGCAATGGATGGAGATGGAGGCGGAGAACCACGTAGGAACACTGGACCTAGCTCCCTAGGTCCAAATAAGAGGCAGAAGGAAAGAGAACGTGAGCAAAGAAGGCAAGGGCAGAGGAAATCTTCATCCGACGTTGGATGGCGATACAGATGGAGACCCATATTGGAACACCGAACTGAGCACTCCACGGTCCAAATGAGGAACAGAAAGATGAAGAAAATTAAAAAAGTAATCAGGACTGCGAGGGATGCGAGCACTCACTGATACAAGGGAACTGATATAATGAGAGTTCACCAAGGCCTGTTGGACTGGAACTGAACGAGGACGTGATCCAACCAGATTCTCTGAATGTGGCTGGCCCGGAGCCTTTTTGAAAAGCCATTGACAATGACACTGGGACTTGCTTCCTCTGCATATACTGGATTTTGGTGCTCCAGTCTGTTTGGACTCTCACCTTTCCTGGACCTGGAGCGAGGGGGGAGGAACTTGAACTTCCCACAGGGCAGGAAACCCTGACTGCTCTAGGGGATGGAGAGGGAGGAGGAGAGGGAGTGGGGGGAGTGGGAGGGTGTTGGGAGGAGGGGCTGAAATGGAAACTTTTATAATTTAATAAAAAAAAGAAAAAATAAATAAATAATATTATTTAAATAAAAATTAAATAAAAATATTTTTTTTTTAGTTTTTGAGACTATAATATAATTATACCATTTTCCATTTCCCATACTCCCTCCAACCCTCAAAACTCCCACATCCTGTCTCTCTCTTTCAAATCCATTGACTCATTTTCTTTGTCATTCTGTATTGGGTATGTGTGTACTCTTAAATACAACCTGTTCAGTCTGTTTTATGCAACTTGTTTGTATATAATTTCAGACCTGATCTTTTGGTATTGGATAACCAATTGGAGTGCTCTTCCCCAGAGAAGACTATTTCTCCTGCTCTACTCATTCCTTAGTTTCTTGGAATTATTTGTATAGGGTTGGTGCTTTCCCTCTTCTGTATTAATGGTGTCATTCAAACAAACATGTTTCAGAGACTTTATACCTGACATTTCCATCACACACAATTTTACAGAAACTTTCAGGAGTAGTTTTATAGATAGATAAGATGCAAAATATTACAGAAAACTACAATTGACCAACTTTTTTAAAGTGATTAATATTCTTAGCAATCAAGAAACTGGGAATTAAGGTTAAGGGTGAGTTAATAAAATTTAAGAATATATAAAGAAGGGCTGGAGAGATGGCTCAGTGGTTAAGAGCATTGCCTGCTCTTCCAAAGGTCCTGAGTTCAATTCCCAGCAACCACATGGTGGCTCACAACCATCTGTAATGAGGTCTGGTGCCCTCTTCTGGCCTGCAGACATATACACAGACAGAATATTGTATACATAATAAATAAATGAATATTTTTAAAAAAAAGAATATATAAAGAAGCCTAATGGACTGACACTATTTCATAAGCCAATTACAAATTTCTTTTTCTTTTCTTTCTTTTTTTTTGAGATAAGGTTTCTGTGCTTTGGCTGTCATTGAACTCACAGAGATCCACCTGCCTCTGCCTCTACCTGAGTTTATGTCTGTGTGAGGTGGTTGGATTCCCTGGAACTGGAGTTACAGACAGTTGTCAACTTCTATGTGGGTGCTACAAATTGAACCTGGGTCTTCTGGAAGAGCAGTCAGTGCTTTTAGCCCCTAAGTCTTCTCTACATTCATCCAATTTTATTTCTTAACACCAAATTAGTAAACAAAGCTGTTTCCAGAAGGCATGAGTAATTAAATGAAAGTTTCATAGACATGAACGTATTAATTCCCTATGTGCTATTGGTCAAAGAGGCCCCAGAGTCAATCAAGATAGTACAGGCACTGGCATTGTGCTTGGATGTCCGTCATAATTAGATAACTAGTCTCTTTTGCTAAGGAAATCATCCACCTTGTTTTCAGGACGCAAAGAAATTGACCTTGAGTTAACCAGATCACTCTTCTTTTTCACTCACTGCACAGTGCTAGAAGGTGCTAAGCAGACTGCTGATGGAAAATACCTCTTGGTCTTATGCAGCATTGGATTTAAATCTGCAAGTTGCAAAACTGACCTAGTAAGCGAAATGTTCCTACAGGTTTAATAACAGAAAGAATCTTTATAATGGTAATTAATTGCTCTCTTGATTGGATTTGTAACTTCAATTGGAGGGAATGCATGCCTATTACTGTAAGCAAACTCAAAACCCATGGCTAGGGAAGTAACAGACTTATTTATAGGTCTATTCTGCATCTATTAATAGGTTTTTATAAATGGTCATGCTGTTAATCTGACTTCTAAATATGTTTTATTCATACATTTACACTGCTCCAATCTTAATCAGAAACATCATAGTGGGAAATGGGTAATTTAGAGATTCATTATTGTTCAGTGTGATAAGAATAAGCAAATATGAGTGTTCAGTCATCAATGGGACTTCTAGATCAAGCCTCACCCACTAGACTCCAGAAATATTTCTGTAGAGGTGGGCAAAAGGAGAGTAAAAGCCTCAGGATGGCGAGGAGTGCTATGGAAGTCATTGCTTTTGCATACATGAATTTATAATACCTGTGGTTATCTGCATAAGGGTTACACAAGATCAAGCCTCTTAAACATTACAACATGAAGTGGAGAATACCTCCCAAAACCTTATCCTAGCTGAGGAGCAAGGCAACAAATGGCTGCCAAAGAAAGAAACCACTTCTTTAGCAGTGTGGCCAATGGTAGGCTTTCCATTTTCAATCGCATGACCACACATCCATGGGCAGGACTAATTGGACTTAGTGAGGTAAAGAAACAACAAAGAAGCTATAAAATAATGTTATGTTGGGAGAGAGATATGAGATCGGGATTCTGGGAGGAGTGAGAGTGTGGAGTGGTTCTTTGCACTGTTTAAACTTTCCATTTCATTCATTTCCGGCATTCTTTGAATTGTTTCCATCTTCTTCTTTGGGGTTTGGTGTAATTTTATTTTTCTAACTGCAAAGGAGCACCCAACACCAACTAATTAATTTGTGTTCCCTCTGCTTTCTTGATGGAAGCACTTAAAGCTATAAACTTCCTCCATACAACTATATTCATTATGTTCTAGAAGTTTTGTTTTATTGTATTTTCATTTTCATTTCATTTTACAAATTTTTAAAATTTTTGTCTTAATTTTGTCTGTGATGCATTCATAATTTAATAGTAGGCTATTTAATCTCTATGAGATCATGTATTCTCTGTATTCTATTTTCTACAATAATTTTCTGTTTCCATCTATTGTAGGAAGAATACAAGAAGTTACTTCAAATTTCTAATATTAGCTGGGGTTTTCTTTGAGTTTCTATTTTACAGAAACTTCCATTGGTCATTTTGGTGTTTGCACCAGAGATGATTACAATGAGATTAGCAGGATTTTTCCCTATGTGGGGGTACATATTGTCTTGGTTTTTTTATACTGCTTGTTTATTTCTGCTGTGACCTGTACATGTGGCGGTAGGTCACTGGTTGTCTTTTGATGTGAATTTTTGCACAGACACATATCTACTCTTCATGTTGAATGGAATTTAGATCTCTATTTGCTTTTACCTCTCATTGTCTGGGTTAGAGTCAGCTAGAAGATACTGGAAGTACAACCATGTGACCACTCAATGTTGATTCATTAGTGTGGTACCTGACAAAATTCAGTTCATCTATGAAAATATAGAGCCTCTGGCATTAGCTGTGAGTGCTCAGCAAAAGTGAGTAGAGATGGGTTATATTGCAGGGCTGGTGGCATTTGACTTCTGACCTGGAGGGCAAACAGGTGCTCAGTGTCTGGTCTTGAGAAAATGGTGAATTGGACTTTGAAGGTTTGCATAGTTGTGGTGTCTGACATAAGGCTTGCACAGGCACTCTAGGCAACTGATAAATTAGCAATATTTGGGGTTATTATGGTAGCTGTAATGTGGTTTCTGTTTGGTGGTATTTATATCTACTATACCTAAGCAGCTGCCTCTACTATTAATGCTTCTCCAATTTGGTTATGAAATAATTTTATGGATATAGTCCTCTCAGAGGTACCAATGACAGACTACCAGACTTGCAGCATTGCATGTTTTTATACCATGGAAATCATAACAAGACAAATGTAGAAAAGAAGGAGAAAATAAATGAATGGAATGCCTTCTGTTATATAAGAGTAATCATGAGCTTAAAATCAACTAATTTCCATAAAAATAGAATGAACAAATCATAAGAAAGATATTCTTACAAATCCCTGCTGCTTTCTTAGGTGATGCCCATAGAGTCAGCTCATACATTTGCATATTTCTAACAATCAGGAATGTGATATGCAACCCTGCTTATGGATTGATTAACAGGGAATTAGAATGTTCTTGAGACAGCTGAGATTAAGATGAAGAATTATTTGCTTGATATTCTCATTAGAAGAAAGTAATTTAGGGACACATAAAAGGTAAAAATAGAAAATTAATTTACTAGAAATTGAATCATCTTAGATGTCATCAAATTGGCAAGTAGTCGTTAGTGAATTTCTGAAAGATCATTCTGAGCTTTAATTTTACTTTTTAATGTTACATATTACATGCATTTTTATTAAAATTCCTGGACAAAATTAGTCTTCACCACAGTTAAAAGAAATATAATTACAAACGTCAATTATAAAAGTAACTGACTGGAGCAAATTTAAATGCAAGTCTTTAAGTAGGGCAGTCTACCTCAGAGAGGAAAATAATGAAATTTAAACAAAAAATCACTTTTAAGGAATTATGAGGAAATGCACACAATTTCATATGACAATACTCAGTAAATATATTTTACTTTACATGCTCAAAAAAGAAAAACAACTTTTAAATTCTAACTCAGTAAATAAAATGTCTTAAAAACCTTATCTCAATATAATAGTAATATATATTATATAAATATGTAATTACTATAAAAACTTTATAATAAAGAGAAAATGTGGACTATATGTGTGTGAGAGACAGTTTGTGTGTGCATGTGTATGCATTAATGCATACATGTAAGTATAGATAAACAATGAAAACTTCTCATTTATCACTGGCCAGTTGACTATTTTTATAGTTTTATATTTTTTGAGAATTTTATGCTTGATGTTTGAATCTACATCATTTCTGTCCATTAATTTCCTAAATTCCCCAATTCCCTTTCCAATATTCATCATTTTAAAAAATTATTATTGTTATATATGCATATCTATGCATATATTTATACACATATACATACATATATACATCATACAGACCGTCCATTTTATTTGACTCATATGTGCATGTATCAAGGGAAATACTTCATATTGAACAACCTATGTGGGAATTTATCCTAAAGGCAAATAATTCTGCCTCTCTCTGCAGTCCCTGGCCTCCAGTTGTTCTCCATGTATCTCCACATATCAACAAAGAATTATTTTAAAAGCTTGTACAATGTTCATTAAAACACTATTTCTATTACAAAAATAAATCTTTTAAGACCTCATCCCTAAAGAAAGAACAACTGAGAAAAAGAGGGATCTGAAAAGTTGGTCTTCACTGGGGAAGAGCATACCAACTGGCTGTACAGAGCCAAATCGTCAGCCCAGAAAATATACATACAATGACTTCGTAGGAACTAAACTGATTATATTTAGGAACACACGTATATATGCATGCAGATATATGAATGCAATAACAGTTACAGGAAGAAGAGGCCTTGAATTTAAAAAGAAATAAAGCAAGAGGGGTATATGGGCTAATTTGAACAAGGGAAGGAAAAGAAAAGAAGTCATAATTATATTAGAATATCAAAATAGAAAATAAATAAAACTTTTGAAGTCTTTAAATAAGAAACTAAATACAATTTTTAAGTTCATTTTGATCTCCAATGGCTGTTAGAGTTAGTTACTTACAGTACTTCAAATTCATTTTATCGACAGCCGCAGCTTAGATGGGTGTGATGTTTGTGCCTTGTATGTGTTCGTTTGAGAGAAAAAGAGAAAAATTACACCGAAATAAGCATTTATAAATCTCAGCCATGTGTAAGAAAATTTAAAAGTTTTCATAGCTCCAAGGTGGAAACTAAATCTATCTCAAAATTTTTGTTTAAATTAAAAATGGAGTGTTCTTGTAATAGGTTCAAACATTGCCAAGTGATCTAAATAAGTGCTAAACATTTTAGTAATAATCTTGTTTGTTCCCGAAAAGATGAGATATTCATCAAAGTGCCATGTACTTGCATTTCCAAACAAAATTCTAGTTCTTTCCTATATCAGAGCCGTGTGTGACCAGTAATAATAAAAACTGAGTCTCCCATGTATAGTTTTAAGAAGCATACCATAGCCCACCGTAGAAAGGCCCAGGTGTTTCATCCTATTTTTCACAAGCTCAGCAAGCTCCTGTCTTTCGGACCTCCTGTAGAGGTTCAGTCGCTGCTGGGTTATTTTCTCTGCAGTTTTCCCAGAATGCTTTGGTCCTTTTCTGCTCAGCCTCCTAGCCCATTGCATGCTCTTCCTCCGCAGCAATGGATGGTCTGATTGGTCACTGGAGGTTGAGTTGCGATGCATGCTGCGGTGGTGCCCTGGCTCTTTGGCATCTTTGGTGTCTTCCCACTCTTCCACACTGATGGATATCTGAGACTTTAAGAGAAATGCATATTGGGAATTAGATCTTGAGGAAAAGTCTTTGCTATAATGGAAATCAGTCACTTTTATGATATTGGTGTAATTGTATATCTACACATGAGATTTTCCACTGGATAAAGAAAATCAAGACATTCCATTCTAATCATAATTTACAAATTAACTTGTAGAAACGTTTCTGGAGCTTATTGTTAATAAATTAAAACATCTGGATCTTCTTAGTATTAGTCTTTTAGGAAAAGACAATGTTATGTGTGGTCATGTGTAACTTATTTTTCTGCTATAAACGATTACTAACACACAGATACTTGAAACAAAAAAAATAACTTCATTTAAGTACAGTCCAGGCAATAGGCAGGCTACATTTGCCACAAGTGTTTTAGATGAAAAACAAACAACCAATATAAAATCGGTTTGGGAAAATATCTAATTTATTTTAAATTAATGATCCTTCTGTATATGACCATGAGATGACTTTTATAAGATGGGAATTTCTCTTAATTTTCATATGCACTAAGAAAAACCAAACAGCTTTTTTAATTCATGTATCTGTTATCCACCACATAAAACACTTTTGTGATTAAACTTTGTTTCAAGACATCTGCATTAAATCCACTTTTTCTCGAATGTCTTCAAGTATAACAACTTATAGGAAAATCATGCTTCCCTTCATAAAGAAATGAACCCTGAGGAACCTCAGCACATCTGTTCTAACCTGTTCACTTTCTGTGGATTATCTAACATATTGCCATACAGAGAAAACATTCTCATCTCTAACTTTGAACTAAAGTAATGACAGTAATAATTTGTTGTGGGAGTAACTTCCGCTGCCTCAACCAATAATCACTGAAGCAGGAGCCCACAGTGCAGCGGGGAGCGACTTCCGCTCCGTCAGCCAATAGCTGCTGAAATACCAGCCCACTGGGGCGTGGTATATTTCTCTTTTAAAAAGAGAAGCAGTTCCGGATAAGGTCTCTCTCTTGGTTCCGGCTCTTGGTTCCGGTGCTCGGTCTCGGCTGCTGCTCCCGGCTCCTGCTCCAGCGACTAGGCTCCCTTCCTGACGGTTTATGGTGTATGTAAGTTTTACCCCCCGCCAAATAAATAACCCCTTAAAACATAACTGGTGTGGGATTGATTCGTTAATAATAATTGATAAGAAATAAAGTTTACCCATAGAGTAAATAGCATTGCTGATATGCTCCTGTTATTAAGCCGCAAGTCTATTGTGTGAAAAGATATCTATTTGTGAATTAATTTCCTACTGTCTCTTCACTTGATGTTTCTCACTCATATTCTGTGCGGGATTAAGCATCCCCAGGCAGGAGACACAGTGAAGTGCAGGAAATGAAACACTGTTTTCACTTTAGAGACTTTTCCTGAACTTCTGGTTTGAGGATTAGAATAATAGAGGGTTAAAGGCAGGCATTCTGGGATCACACTGGACTTGCTTGGTTTAAATTTCCACAGGCTATTTAACATCTAACTTTCTTGGTTATAAAATCTAAACTCTCTGATTGTTTAAATTTTCCTTTCTGAAAAAAAGCAGTTGTTATTACATTGGTTTTATCTATCAGTCTACTTATTAAATCAAAGAGACAAGGCATGGAGTTTAACTCAGCCAGGGTTCATTATATACATAGTAACGTGGCTTGTGACCCTGCTGGAGAGAAGAGTACAAATGGAAAATGGATATTAAACAGTGAGTAACAACCTTGCTATTTGGTTAAATGTAATGAATTTGAAGACCAAAAAAATACTTTTAGTAAATATATATGTATATTTTCTATAATGTTCACCTCAGTTATTCTGAAAGAGAACTCTGTATTTTTATATTTTTATCAGCAGAATCTCCAATGCTTGATAATAGGAAAAAGAGGGCCACACACAAAATTTTGATGTGGGTGTTGGGGTTGCCAGCTCAAGATGTTATGCCCGTGCTGTTATTTTATTTTAAGTATATCTCTACCCCATCACAAGTATACTTTCTGTGAAATGGTTTACGAAAATTTTATATGTGTATTATAATAAGTTTTTACATATTTAAATTCTTATTTTTAAATGGCACATTATTTTCTGAGATTCATAAAACTTGTCCTGATTTAGAAAAACAGTAAACATATGTCTTTACAAAAATAATAAAATGTGTATTTAAAATAATAAATAATTTATACCTAAAATAGCATTCTCACCAAAGAAAAAATCCTCCAAAATGAAATTGTAATTCTAAACATCTATGCATAAAACAGAATGATACCCAAACCGATAAAAGAAACAGTACTACAGCTAAAATCACATATTGATTTTTACACAGTGATTGTGAGCAACCAGTAAACCACGTTTTCCAAATCACAGGTCAATGAGACAAAATATAAGCAAAAATTCTGTGGCCAATTGACATTATAAACCTAAAGTATCTAATAGATAATTCAAGAAATTTTCACCCAAACGCAAAAATAATATATCTTCTCAAAAGTTCATGAAAGTTCCTCTGAATCAACCAAATATGTGAAAACAAAGAAAATTTCAATACATAAAAAAAAGTAAAAGAAAAAAGCAAACAAATAAAACAAAACAGGAAAACCCACTGCATTCTATCTGACCATCATGAATTAAAGCCTGACACCAACATCAATGGAAACCTTACAGACTCATGGAAACTGAAAAACTGACTAAAAATGAAACTTACTCAAGACAAATTAAGAAATTAAAGTACTTCTAGAATGGCATGAAAATGAAAATAAACATACCCAAACTTATGTAACACAATGAAAGAGGTTCAAAGAGCCAAATTAATATAGCATTAAGTCCCTACATCAAAAACTGTAAAGATGTCATAATAATAACTTAACAACAACCCTAAAATCTCTGGAAGAAAAGAGGAAATCATATCCCAAAATACAAAGTATCCAAAAAACTCAGGGATGGAATTAGAAAATAGAAAAAACAAAAGAGAACCAATACAAAGAATACATGAAATAAAAAATCGGTTCTTACAGAAAATCAATAAATTGACAAACAATTGGACAAATTAAGTAAAATGTAGAGAGAAAATACTGAACTTAACAAAATTAGAGACAAAAGTAGGATATAACCAAAACTGAGGAAATCAAGAGAATTATATGGACATACTTTAAAACCCTATACTCCACTAAATTGGAAAATAGTTTAAAAATTGAAATTTTCTTAAAATATAGCACCACCAACCAAGACCAGAAAAGCAATTTAAATAGATTTATAAGACCCATTGACATAGACGCTGTAACTAAATGTCTCCAAAACAAAACCATTCCACGGCTAATGGCCTTGGCACAAATTCTACCAGAGTTTCAAATAAAAAATTAAAGACAATAATTTTTAAATTATTCCATAACATAGGAACAGAAGGAAAATTGTCCAATTCCTTATTTGAGTTGCATTTATCCTCATAACAAATCCACATAAAGACCCAGCAAATAAAGAATTACAGTGAAGTTTCCATTATGAACATATATGTAAAATATTCTATGAAAAACTTGTGAACCAAATATAAAAATACATGAAATGAATAATCCATCTTGTCAAGTAGGTTCTTTCCCAACATTGCATGAATGACTCATGATATATAAATTGATAAATTAAATTTATAATATCTACAAATTGAAATACAAGAAAGCACATGATCATCTAATTAAACACATACACATGCACACACAAAAACACCTTTAACAAAATACAAAACCCCTTAATGATACAGGTTTTGGAGGGAAAAGGGATACAAGGGACATATATCAACATAATAAAGGCAATTTACAGCAAGTCCATAGCCAACATCAACTTAAATGGAGAGAAATTCACAGCATTTCTATTCCAATCCACTCTCTCGCTACCACTTAGTAGAGTATTTGAAGTTCAGAGTAACTGAATGAGATCAATCAAGAGGATAAAAATAGAAAAAGGAAAATTGTAAGTCTCTTTATTTCCAAATGATATAATTATAATATTATACCCTAAAATGTCTATCGGTAAACTCTTACAGCTGATAAGCACTTTCAACAAAGTAACAGGAAATAAAATTAGTACACAAAAATCAGTAGCCTTTCCCAATACAAATGACAAAGTGTTTGAGAAAAAAATTAGGGGAACAAGAGCTTTGACAAAACCTCAAAAATTTCTTGGGATTATTCTAACCCATCAAGTGAAATACTTGTATAATAAAAATTTTAAGACATTGAAGAATATACCAGAAGATGGAAAGCTTTCCTATGATCATGGATAGGTAAGATTAATATAGCAAAATTTGCAATCGTTCTAAAAGCAATTACCAGAATAAAGAGAATTCTCATTAAAATTCCATCACAATTCTTGACAGATCTTGAAAAGCCCACAGTCAGCCTACTATGGAAAAACAGAAATACTCCAAATAGTTTAAACTCTCCTGAATAATGAAATAACTGCTGGAGGTATCACCGTTCCTGGCTGCAGATTATACTACACAGCTATAGTAGGAAAAGTTTATATATATTCACTAATATGTGAATGTTAGGTGTTGTCTTCAATAAGTAGGCTACAATCTACACAACCACAGCAGTTAGATGTAGAGTAAGTTACTATTTGTGTGTGTGTGTGTGTGTGTGTGTGTGTGTGTGTGTGTGTGTGTGTGTGTTGGATCTCCCTAGGAAGGGCAAATAGAATAAATAGTTACATATGGATGGGATTGGGTGGTAAAGTCTGAAGTTAGTAGATCAAATGGGAAGGAGAATGGAAGACGGATATGAAGGAGATAATATGGGGAGGAACAGGTAAAACTAAGGACTAGTTGGGGGGCCACATGGAAACCTAGTACAGTAGATGCTTCCTAAAATATAAACATACATGGAAGTGATTTAAATGGACTCACCAAACAACTAGGGAGACAGAGTCATATTAGTCATATCTTATCACAAAACGAGTCACCTAGATTCTGGAATGGGTTACCTCTAATTTTATTGTTGGTTAAAGGGAACTCATGGCAAACCTCAAACAACCCATCTGGGACAGTGAGCATGGCTCTCATAGGTTGTGAATATATCTCTGCCATGTTGAACAGGGCAGAGTCAACAGGCAAAGAAGCAGCCTTAGTCATAATCATGGCTTCCTAGAAAAAAAAAGACCTCTCCTGTTCAGAAAGTGATTACAGATACACAATGACAAAACAGATTAAGACAAAAAAAGACCCCTGAATGGGTCACTGTGTTGGATAAATGTATATGGCCTTAGGAGAGAGAAATGAAAGAGCATAGACTAGAGAATATAGATTAGGGGAATAAAGAAAATAAAATAAACATTAAAAATTTATGGAGAAAAGAGGCCACTTAAAGATTGAATACAGAGAGTCTGGATTATGTGTATTATTGTGTTTTCTGTGGATATTTTGACTGTTAATGAGTTAACAGTTAAAAAAAAACATTTGATTCTGGGGCTGTTAAGCTAAACCAACATAAATATATACATATATATATATATTTAAGGGTATCTTGATTTCAAAATTTTAATCTAAAGATATGTTATTTTGGAAAAGATGTTCTGTTCTTGTTCCCACAGAGGATAAGACCCTGTAGATTCCTCCAAGGCTAATGTGGTTTGCTAGAACAAGATTCCATGAAAGGTCTTTGTGAACCCTAAAAATACTGCCCAACAAACAGCAAGAAGCAGTTTGAAGAAAACTACACCAGAATTCCCAAAATAATGTTTATAAATATTTGTTTTCAAATTAAAAGAGGTTGGATATAAATGCTTAATGGTCACAGTGAATCTCTTTCTTTAAAAAAAGGTAAATATGATATGGAAATGACTATTTTACATTGGCATGGACTTTGATTTATTGATACAAATTTAAGGTCAATTTTGTAATATACATAATTCTACTTTTGTTTAAGGTATTATTTTATATATCTCATTCAAAATGTAATATATAATTAAAATTACAGATTAATAGATAATCATTTATAATAGTCAAACTTTAAGTCAATTAGATTTTCTAAATTTCCAGAGATATATTTCAGTTAGATAGATAATCTTCAACACTTCAAAGACCTATAGAATTTAAAATGTTTTAAGAACTTAGGCTTTTCTCTACAGTGAGATATGCTTACTTCTGGCAGCACCAATTACTGTAGAAATATTGATGGGAATTGAACAGAGTTGTAATTTGCCTTCAGTGTGACAAGGCTAGCCATTTGAGCAAAAACTGCTCTTTCCTGGACTGCCTGATGGTATGCTGTATGAACTGGACAAACAGGACTCACAGAAAAATTAATAATTAATTTTCAAAAGACAGGATGATCTCTTAGGGTTCCTGCTTCATAGAAGAAACTGCCAGACATTTTTCAGAACACAGAAGAAAGCATTTGACAAACTTTGCCATTATTAGACAGAACATATCATCTGTTTCACTGAAAATTCTGTCAGACATTATGAACCTATAGTTGAAGATGAATGACCCAAAGTTTTAAAGAATTTTAGGTGACTGCCCAGGAAGTTAGATATCTTTCATTTCTGTAACTTTGGAAGTTGCTTATAATGTAATTCCTATTTAATTAGGTAATATTATATCTTTCTGGGGTCTTTGATGGGGTTAAAAACTAGATAGTTATAATTATAGCTTTTTCTAGTTATGCTAAAATAAAAATTAGATACAAAACTTTAGACTCACAAAGATAGAATAGATGATAGAGTATTTTCCTTAATTTGCCAAATGTAAATAGACTAAATATTATAACTATAATTCCTTCTAAATAGCTGTTTGTATATGTAAATTTTGCTATGTTAAATTTAAAACCTTCCTTTATAATTGGACAGAAAAGGGGAGATACTAGAGTTGTCTTTCTGTATATATTGCTTTTATTAGTTGGTGAAAAAGTTGTTTCGGCCAATGGTTTAGTGGAGTAAAACCAGGCAGGAAATCCAAACAGAGATACATAGAGAGATTAGGTGAAGTCAAGCAGATGTCAGCCGGTAGCCAAGGAAACAAGACATATAGAAGATGAGGCAATGCCATGGCAACACAAAGGCTAATATAAATAGACAAATTTAAGATGTAAGAACTAATTAGGAATATGCCTGAGTCATTAAAAAATAGTCTTGTACTTAGTATAGTTTCTGTGTTATTATTTGGGTCTGGATAGTCACGAATGAAAGCCATCTCCACTTACACAAATCTGAAAAGAGAAAAAGAAAGAAATAAAAAAAAAGAACAAAAGAAATGTGGGAATTGGAAAGTATTTGTTGAAGGTACAATCACCTGGGTGTGTTATATAAGTCATTGTGAATGCAGTTAATATAAATATATTACATAGTTGAAATGCCCTGAAAGGGATTTGGGAGGAATGTTCTTAGTGAATTACTATACATTTCATCAAGTAAAGCAGCTCCTGAAATCTATCTGGTTAGACTGGCTTGTAGGTCTCCAATCACAGACACCATGAAGACATGATCAAAGTTCTCTAAACACTCGTTTAAATTTTGCTTAATCTGTAGACTTTGAAAAGTCAAAATCTAACTACTTTTCAGGATGCTTAAAAAATAATATTTTGAAAAATCTTCCATTATAAATTTTAATAATACAAAATAATAAACTGTGAGTACAACTTAGACTTCCATTCTTATAATGATAAAATCCAGAAAAAGTACTTAGTTTATTAATATGTCCTTTTATTCTTAGTATCTTTCCAAAGCTTCAACTAGTATCTTAAGTTATGCCGTTTTGCTCTGAATTTTTTAATACATGCAAGCTAATTACACACCATAATCCCTTCAGGACAGACTATGAACTTAAAAAACTACAAAAAAATAGTTTTTGACTGCTGGGAGCTATGGTCATTAATTTCTTAGTGTTTATTATAGTATTATGCATCTGATAAACTTGAATTCTGAAAGGGCCCAAAGAGAATTGATAAATGCAGTTCAATGATAAATGCAATACTATTTAACAATATTTTGTGGAAAATAAAATACACTAATTTAAAAAGAAAGTATGGATGAATCTTTCAGTATGATATATTTTTATGATATATTGCATGCACTTCTGAACTTAGTTTTCTATTCTACACTGAGGAATGCAACAAACAGACAATACTTACTTGTGATGCTATTTCTCGAGACTGACACAAAAGAGGGAAAAAGAAATACACAAAATGCAGTTTAGACAATGACTGAACAGTACATACAAGGAACAGCAACAAGGACAAAATACAACATATAGCTAAAATACATTCATAACACAATAATATGCTTACTTGTGTAAAGCTTTTGATATAAGTCAGGAAAACTATGTTATTCTGTGTCTTTATCTCAGATTATGTTAATAAAGCAGACTGTTTCTGCTTTATTAAAATTGGCTTAGTATAATAGATACTAAAATAAATGGTAGAAAATAAATGAATCACTCTGTTAAAAAAAGAATACTGTAAATAACAATTTACATTAAACACTTACTATTAGTAATAAGTCACACAAAAGCAGCCTGAACTAACATTCAGGAACATTATATTTAACTACAATCTGTGTAGCTACACAAGACAGGGACTAGTATTTATTCTATTAATATAACATATTTTTATTGTTGATAAATGTGTTATTTTACAAAATTTACAAATGTCTTACTTGATATTTGCTTGTATATGCATTTATGAGTAACTTATCTTCAGAAAGTCTCCTGAAGATTTTCTGCTCTCATAAAGGTAAAGACTATATCAACATTCTAAAGAAATCTACTTTGTAATTACTACGACCAATTCAGAAATATTTGTTTTCCATTAAATTTTTATGTTCCACTTTTAAAGAATATGTGAAATTGAAAGCCACAGAAAAATGAATGGGCATTAGGAGACAGCACTGCTAGATGTGAATAGCTCATGAAAGTATAGTGATCCCAGAATACCTTGTTCCTTCTGTCCTGAGGAAAGACATTATTCAAATTGCCAAGAATTTCAAAGCAGACTCTCCCCAGACAACAAACTTGATATTGTGGAGATTCTAGACTAGACAGTTCTTAAAAATGTCAGAATAAAATTTTTATTAAAAAGATCTTTTTTCATTATTTATATTTTGTATATGAATATATGTCTATGTGAGAGTATATGCACAGGAGTACATGACCCTGTTCTGGAAGAGCAGTATGTACTCTTTATCCCAGAGCAATCTTTCCAACCACTAAAGTTACCATTTTTATAAACTGTTGAAGGTATGGTACGTTATTATGAAAATCATAGAAAACTAAGGAAATGTTAAACTACATATAAAAATAGTTTTTTATTTATAGTATAGTCAAGTAATATTTGTATCTATTTCAAAATCTGTGGCCATATTTGTCAAACTACATGTCTTAAATGTCTCTCCAGTCAACTATTGTGTCGATGATTCCTTCTTTGAAAGTGCTCTTTCTGGAGTGCTCCTCAAGTCTATGTTCAAAGAAAAACATAAATATGATTGTAAAGGTGGCAGTGAATATGTATTAAGCAACAATAAAGTGACTGACATCTCACAAAAACATTCAGATGGCCAAAGTACACATCTATGTAAATATATATTCAGAACTTGGTGTAGGAGGCTCTTCTTTCCATGTGTTGCTTTCATTGGTTAAATAAAGAGACTGCCTTGGTCTTTTGATAGGACAGCCCTTAGGTGGGCGGAGTAGACAGAACAGAATGCTGGAAAGAAGGAAAGTATGGCAGAAGCAATAAAGCTCCTGCCCCAGACTGACACTGGTTCGGATCTTTCCTGGTGAGCCACAGTCTCATGGTGCTACACAGATTATTAGAAATGGGTTAATTAAGATGTGAGAGTTAGCCAACAAGAGGCTAGAACTAATGGGCCAAGCAGTGTTTAATTAATACAATTTCCATGTGGTTATTTCAGGGGCTAAGGTAGCCAGGAGGCCAGGAGCCGGGCGGGGCAAAAAGCAGGCCGGCTCCTCTTCATACTACAATAACTAGACAAAAACTATCTGATTTTAAATGTATGCTGACTTTCTGTAAGATTTGTGATTTTTCATTTCATCATAATTATTTTCAAAGATTACTTTGACTGATAAAATGAAGATCATAGATGTAAACCCTATGTGATTTTTTTTTATTTTTTTATTTTTCTTTTATGATTCAGCTAGCCAAAATGGACACTTCAAGAATATGAACCATATTTTATGCTAAGAAATATTATATATATTTGAATATATGAAATAGGATAGTATATTTATCAAAAACTTAAGTCTTAAAATAATCTAATTTAAAGAGTTGTATTTTCCTAAGATTATAAAATCAAAAGATGAGATAAATTCAAAATATATTCTCCATTGCAGGTGGTTATCAAAATCTTTGCATTTTAGCAGATTCTAGTTCCTGATACAAATTATTCTCTTTCCTTAAAAAATCAGGTTCTGTTCCTAGACTTTTCTAAACTTCACATTATTTTCAGTGTAGAAACAGAGACGCATGAATTTTGATCCTTAATGACTTTCCTTGCTTTGCTTCTTTCCAAATGCTAATGCATGCAGTCAGAAAATATTTTAGAAACATAGGTGATTTGGAGACGTTTTTTCTATCTCAGAATCTTAGGGTGACATAATTGTGATTCTTTAAAATGTTATACCAGTGGATAATCTTGGATCTGGAAAAGGAGGCTGGAACCCAATATCCTCAAATGTTGGAAAAACCTCTAACCAGCAATACTTTGTGAAATAGCTGAGATTTCAGTTACTGAAAATTTACACTGTGATTTTATAGAGGACTTTTACTTCCTCTTGCATTTGGGTGAAATCAGTTATCATGCTTATGAAGAATTATGTTCATCAGAGTAAATACAACAAAAGGGCTTTTATAGTTTCAAACCTCCGATGTAGTTAGTTTCTGAGATTCCGTCCTGTAGATCCCAATGGGAACATCTCCAGTAGAGGAACACAACTTCTGATAGAGTCTGGCATATGTTCTGATCCACAAGTCCTCTTCAGTGATTTTCATCTATAATGCACATGAATGATTCACACAATCAATTTCTAAGAATAAAAACCCAGTGATCATTTTTCTCTTCTTAAAAGCTGCATCCGTATATATTTTGAAGTTTCCAAGCAGTATTTCATAATACCTTGTTCATTCATAAGGTTTATTTATTTTACTACATCTCAGTTTATCTTGGGAGTTCATTCAAAGTCAAGAAATGTTAAGTAGTCAGTCTGAGCAATACGAAATTATATTGGTGTAATTAAAGTAGGCAACATAACAGTGGTAGTGACCTGGGATATGGGGGTAAACAGTGTGGAAATGTAAGATGATGTTACGACAAAATTGACACCAAAACTTAGTAGACAGAGTTTTCTAAAGCTAAAAATGTAAGGTACGGAACTCTAGTAATAAAAGTCCTATTCCACATGCATCAGAGTTACTAAATGTACATAAGCAAACCTATGGTAGATGGAACACAGAGCTACAAACAAGAAACCAGGTTTCTCATCTCCCCTACTTGCTTGGACATTTGAACCGTTAGCAATCTGTTGTATTTTATTCACTACACTCTATAAAACAGAAAGATTTAACCAGTATAATGCCACAAGTCTGTTCTCCCTGATATTACAAAGGGCTGGAGTAGAGCATTCTTTGATTCCAGGAGTATGAAAGACAGTCTGAGCAACACAACAAGATCACTTCTCAGAAAGTGATATATCAACAGATAGGTAGGGAGAGGTAACAATGGGGTTAATGCCAGAATCATCCTGCTTAAGGACAATGCAGAAAACACGTCTTGGATAGGTCATTGTCAAACTGTCAACACCATCAGTGAGAACTTCTACTCGATTTTATATAAAATGTTTTTATTTTTTTTGTAATGAATTTATTGAAATTTCCAGTCCACTAAAACAGCATATAATGGATTTAAAGTTTAAAGAGTTTTCTTGAATTAGAAAGCCTCAGATATAACACTTTGGACACATGAGGAAATAAATGTGATTATAGATGAGTCACCACAGGCACATGGTAGGTGAATCTCCAAGCTTTCTATTATAATTCTCTACTCTTCCAGACATACTTAACTTACAGAACAAAGAAACCCCGATCCTGGTATGGTGTCCAGTCCCAGCAGAAGTCTGGTGATAGAAATCATATAATCTTTCACAAATGACTGCAATATAAGCAGAATATTTATAGATTATGTATGTAAGGTATAGAGAATAATGAGGAAGGTGAACACATGAATATTTCTGAAAAATTTACTTCAATCACTTCTGCAAAGCCTCAATAAAAAGAGATAAAAATACATTTCAACTTCTTAAATAGCCATTAATAGTTAAGCTGATCCTAAAGAAATATATGAAATACCTGTTATTTACAGATAATATGTATGCTGACATTGGCTCAGTGGACATTATGCTAACATTTTATATGATTTAAAAATAAAACAAAAGTCTCTAAACTGAAATAAAATGGTGAAATTAATAACTGTTAAAATAAATATTTAAAATATTTCAACCAGTCATTTCTCTAAGATTAAGCTGCCCAATGGTAAGACAACATCTATTTACAGATGTCCTTTATTATTTCTTATTACATATATTATTTTCCAAACTACTCATGTTAAAATAGAATCTCTTTAAATAAAGAATCATATTTTCTTAAAATAGCAGTGTCTATCACTTGGTAATAAGAAAATAAAATACGGTATTAGCAAGTGCGTACACATAACATTATCAAAAGCCATCCATAGGAGTGAAATGTAGCTGTCTCACTCATACAAGGCTCTGGGGTCTAATGACAGCATCCACAAAGAAAATCATTCCCCACAGTTCAGAATTCATTATAACCAATGAAAATTCTAGGACAACAATAAATTATTTTCTATAATTTCCTAACTCTGAAATTTCTTTAGATAAGTATTTTACAAAACAAATAGTAAAATAAGTTACAAGTTGTAGCTAGAAAAAATTTAAGTAAAATGAATTAAGTTTACCAAAATAGAAATGAATCTAATTCATCAAATAACATTCGCTATATCATGGGGTGTTTTAAAGTTATATACATTCAAATGTAGATATATGCAGTGTATATTGGATTTAAACTGTGATATAATTCTGAACTTAAAATGTTATATTTTTATCTATATGTCAGTGTATATATGGGTGCATGGGTGCCACAGACTTTCTGTGTAAGTCAGAGGGAAACTTTGGCAAGTGCCTCTTTTCTATTGAAATGTAGGTCTCAGAGATCAAAGTATTGTCCCCAGGTTTATCCACAAGCACATTACCAATTGCACCATCTTGTCAGCCCTAATGCAAAACTTTCAAATTCTAATTGAGGCTTTAGGCAGAAGTTTAAACAAACCACTAACTTTGGTCCCTGAGAGGTGCGTCCACCCACTGACACAAGGGGACTGATCACCAAGGCCAGCTGGACTGAGACTGAATGAGCATGTGATCAAACCGGATTCTCTGAATGTGGCTGACATGGGGGCTGACTGAGAAGCCATTGATAATGGCACTGGGACTTGTTTCTTCTGCAAGTACTGGCTTTTTGGGATCCTAGTCTGTTTGGATGCTCACCTTCCTAGACCTGGAGGGAGGGGGGAGAAACTTGAACTTCCCACAGGGCAGGAAACCCTGACTGCTCTTAGGACTGGAGAAGGAGAAGAGGGAGTGGGGGGAGCGGAAGGGTATTGGGAGGAGGGGAGGAAGTGGAAATTTTTATAAATAAATAGATGAAGAAAAAAATAAAAATAAAAAAATAAAAAAAATTAATCTAACCAAGCTGCTTAAAATAAACACAGTATTTACAAAAAAAAATGTCAAACCAAAGAAAACTTAAAAACTGGTCTCTGCTAGAATTTTGGGAATCACTTATATATACTGTCATATCATCTACAAAGAGCAAAAGTTTGATTTCTTGCTTTCTAATTTATATCCCCTTTATCTCCTTTTCTTGCCTTATTGCTCTAGCTGGAACTTCAAGTACTATATTGAACAGATAAGGAGAGAGTGGACAGCCTTTGTCTTGTTCCTGATTTTAGTATGTTTTCAGGGCTGAGAACTTGATGGCAGATCATATTTCAAAAAATATTTTTGAGTAAAATGTTTCAAATCATCATTTATGTAAGTAAACATCAAAAAACATACTAAATTGTTTCAACTCAACTTTTAAGTTAAAAATTCAAAATATCACTATCACTTATTTTTACTTAAAATCTAACTGAATAGAAAATAAGCATTTTGAAGGAAGAAGAGAGATCGTATACCTGATAGAGAAGCGTGTCCAACATGCTGATGCTGAATACTCGTCCCGCAGCAAAAGGCAGGCGAAACATAAAGGCCAGGTTGGAGCCTCGTTCTCGCTCTTTCTGTTCAGAACCAGAGGAAACAGCTGTGAGCATTTAGATCTTGTGCACTGCTACAGGGGAAAAATCTCTTGGCAAAAATATTCTTTCAACTATTAATAATAATTATGCCCTACCTTCTTTTAAAATTGACTTTGTATATGTTTTTGTGAGTGTACGTACATGTGTATGCTTAAAAATGAAATTTTAAATATCATTTCAAGCTTCATTAACAGCTTTTCTGAATCTATTGGACCACCACGTAATTCAGACTGTTAACCTCTTCATGTATAAACATTTATTCTTGTTACAATAGATGACATAGTTAAACAAGCAAAATAAAATACTTGAATTTAAGCAAAGGCTAAAGTTACATAATTTATCACGACACTTAGATTTGCCTAAATCCTAACTGTCAAGGTTATGGCATTATAAGTTTCCGTTCTGAAACACTAATTTCATCAAATCAGAGAATAGTTCTCCTGAAAGGGAATTTTGGTGCCCTAAAAATTAAATCCTTCTACCAAGTGCCAGTTTTGAACAAAGATGTGTGCCTTTACCATTCCCCTAATAGCGAGCAACTTGACCTCGGACTCCTCATACTCCACAACTGAGAGAAAGAGGCACATCAAAGATCTCCAAGCCATGGCACATTGGAGAAGCATATCAAAGAGAAAAAGTTATATCACACCCATCATTTAATTTTACTTCTCTTTCTGGTAAAAATCTCAGAATCTCTCTCTCACACACATACTTATAGAAAAGTTTCTTTATGTTTGCAAAAGAAAGTTTATGTAAATGTAAGTTTACAAATATATCATGATGCTCAGTATTTTCTTTAAATATAACTCTACTGTTATTTGAATGCTGTGGTACAGACTTGGGAGGATAAGGCAGGAGGAACATTCTGTTATACAGAAGAACTTGCCTCAAAACAAAACGAACCTCTATTATCTTCCTACTAAGGACAGAAACAAGGAGCAAATGTAACATGAAATAAGTGAAAGAAAGATCAGACGGACAGAGGTGGTGCATGCCTTTAATCCCAGCACTCAGGAGGCAGAGGCAGGTGGATCTCTGTGAGTTTGAGGCCAGCCTGGTCTACAAGAGCTAGTTCCAAGGATAAGCTCCAAAGCTACAGAGAAACCCTGTCTCAAAAAACTAAAAGAGAGAGAGAGAGAGAGCAAGCTAACCTTATGCTTGCCACTCATTAACTTCAAAAGCTGCAAACTTTACTAGTGAAGACAGATACTTATGTAGCTTAGAAATCCATTTCTTGAAGAAACTGAAGACCCCATTTTTAAGGTAGCAAATTTCAGGGATCTCAAAGAAGAATCCCTTATATTCTTTTCCTTAAAATGAGTCTGACGCTATTCTGAATGACCATGATCATAAATGACACACAGAGATGTCCAGAAAGTAACCTGTATCTGAGGGATGTAAGGTGCTGCAACCACTGTGGCAATGGTTCTCAACCTGTGGGTCACAACCCCTCTGTGGTCACAAATTAGATACTTTGAATATTACATATTTGCATTATGACTCATGACAGTAGCAAAACTACAGATATGAAGTCGAAAAATAGCTTTATGGTTATAGGTCATTACAATATAAGGAACTGGATTAAAGGCCCACAGCATTAGGAATGCTGAGGACCACTGCGCTATGGGAATCAGTATGGTGGTTTCTCATATAGTGAAACTATAACTTCATTAAGGTGCTTCTGTACCATGTATCATGACCAATCTCTAAGTTTACATACCAGGGAGATATTTGCACCTCCATGCTATTCACAGTGAAAACAGAAATATTTTGGGATGTCCAACAACAGGTTTGTGGATCAAGAACATGATTACACTCCAGATTTTCTCCTGATTTTTCATTGTGTCAGTAAAGAACCGAGCTTGGGACTTTAACCTTTTTCTTTTTGATTTCTAATCAAAGCCCCTATACTCACTTTTATAAATAACCTGAACACCACTAGGTCAACCTAGCTCATGAACACCCTATCATAAAACAGTAACCTAATAAGTAAATCTTGGTCAAAACATGTAATTCATCAATGAAAGAACATGGTGACTCCCTCCATAGTCCGAACATCTACCAGATTTTCAAAAAAAAAATATCACTAGTACAGTCTTCTTTTATTTCTCCTGCTAAATTGGACTGCTTTAACAACACTAGTAAGATCTTGAATCTGACATTTTCCAACCTCAAGTCTTTGTTACCACGAGACAACTCCCATGCACTGCTGGCTAATCCCTCCTTCCTGGCAGCTCAGCATCTGCTTTTATATTGAGAACATTTACCCTATAATTAGGTTTTTATAGACCTGTCTGGAGACTACGGAAGCAGAAATTCGTAAATAAGAAAAACTTTCCTCATTCACAGAATCAGAAATATTCTGATCTTTAGAATGTGTTGTCAAACGAACTTAAATCCCCCACCAGGTTAGTGGGTTAGTGTGAAAGTTCTCAGGTATATCATGATTTCTTTGCAGCTTAATCCTGCTAGACTATTGTCCAGTTTAATCACATTATTTAAAATGCTTTTCCAAATTTAAGATTGGTGATGAATTCCATCTGTTAAAATGATAAAAATGTAGTGCACTCTGGCATGACTCAGTGATGGAAAGAATACTGTATCAGGGTTTGGTTCAAGTGATGCTGCTTAGGTGTTGCATGACCTTGAAGACAGTATTTAGTATTTCTCCTCATGAAATGAGATTGTATTGGCATTCTTATTTCATTGTGACTGCAATAAAGAAAATATCTAAAGATATTTTATACACAGCCACTAATTAGACAAAATGACATTTTATCACCTGTAGGTACCCAGGTCTTTTTTCCTTTGTTCGTGGGGATTCGCAGGGTCATTTGACCTCTGGCTCCCTGGCTCTCCTGCACTAGCACCGGCCTGAGGGTATAGCTTAGAAAGAACTTGGCTGTCTTTGTTATGGTAATTCCACCTGTAAACTAGGTTCCAGCTGTGGGCCGGGCACCTGTCATCTTCCACTGCTTCTGATGGGAGGGGGCCGTGCCCTTTTGCCCCCCTTGCCCACTAATATATATACCCGACTTGAGTTTAATAAAGTGGCCATTTACTCTTTGGTAAATGAGCAGGTCTCCTTCTGTCTTTATGCTTCAACCCTTAGGACAGTCGTCCATTCTCGTGGACTCGGTTCGGGAAAGCGCGTGCCTGAATCGGGTGTGGGAATTCACAGAAAAGTGCGGGGCCAACAATCACCATTATTTTTTAATATATTAAACTGTGCTTAATCTTAAAGACTTCATATATTTCTTCTAGAATGTACTTCTCATAATTTAACTGCACAGGCTCAGTTGCTATTGTAACACAACTATTACTTTCCCACAGAGCCTTACTGGTGACCTTTGGGAAGACCTTCCTTCCCTAGTTACTCTTGAAAATGACCTTCCACTACTTGCCTTACACAATTGAATCTATAGTTCCTTATTTCCTTTTTAAAAGTTGTTTATTGATCAATGTCTCCATTAGACTCTGTGTCCCATGACAGCACACACCATATGCATGCTTCCTGCTCTTTAAAGTCATGCCATAAACAGCTTGTGGTTTACAGGTGGACAATGAAATTGTTTGAGCAAATGAATTGTTCTCTATTTAGTAGCTGCCTACATCAAAATTTGACTAAAGATATTAACAAATTTAACTTTCATAATCTGCAAGCAAGAAACTAAAGGCAAAAATAAGGGATATTCAATGTTTCTGTTCTCTCACTAGAGCTACTTAGTGGAGATCTGAAGATATTAAGAAGTATACTGTTAATTTCTATTTTACAATGTTCCCTTTCTTTAGTTTTGCTTGCTTTGTATTTTTTAAGACATACTAGCTATTTCTATAATTGCCTTTAACACAAACTATTGTAATTCTGTTAAAAACCACAACTATGGTACATGCGCTTAGGCTTAGCTCTAGATTGTGCCCTTCAAACCTAATTTCTCAACCTTTGATTGATAAACTATCACTTCTCTACTGCAAATGTAGATCATCACAGAAAACCACAATGTAGAGATCAGTGGATCCTGATAATCCCAGCCCCAACAGATACATCCATAACACAGCTCCCACATTGAAAGCTCTGGGAACATTGCAAAAGAGTTGGGGGAAAGAGTATAAGAGACAATACCAGAAAGTCTGCTGTGAAACTGTCACTCTTAGAAATGGCTGAATAACCAAGACCAAAACAGTGGTATTATTGATGGATATGCTAATGTTGGGGGGAGGATTTTATGGAATACCACCTTTAGACAAAGAGTTAAGCTAACTAATGATTGTTGAAATAGGGAGAATTAGACTTTCATTATTATCCAATACAGAGTGGTCAACTGTGAAGTCATAGAAACACAAATAACAAAAATGGACTCAGCAGGTTGTATTTACATATTTGTGCACATATATGTTTGTATACATATGCTTACATGTATGTAAAAATAATAATGATGAAAGAAAATAAAGAACTGTCAATTTCAGAATGGGAATCATTGAGAGAAACATGGAAAGAGATCAGGAAAGGACTGGAGGGGGAAGAAAAGGTGGAAAGTAATGTATTTCTACTTTCATTAAAATGTTTAAGAAACAAACATGGAAGCCAAAAATACTTTAGTATTTCTGAAATGGGTATATAACTCAGAAGTAGATATGGGAGCAGGGAAGTAAATATCTTAATTAAAGGAGCCATTTTAGGGTATGCAAAAGACTTGACTCTAGAGGGGTTCCCAGGTCCAAGGAGAGATCCCCAGATTGTTCCTTGGGCAGCAGAAAAGAGGGTGCCTGAACTGGCCTTGGCCCATAACCACACTGATGAATATCTTGCATATCACCATAGAACCTTCATCTGGCGATGGATGGAGATAGAGACAGAGACCCACATTGGAGCACTGGACCTAGCTCCCAAGGTCCAAATGAGGAGCAGAAGGAAGGAGAATGTGAGCAAGGAAGTCACGACCAGGAGGGGTGCGTCCACCCACTGAGACAGTGGGACTGATCTAATGGGAGCTCACCAAGGACTGGGAGTGATAGAGCATGTGATCAAACTGGACTCTCTGAATGTGGCTGGCAATGAAGGCTGACTTAGAAGCCAAGAACAATGGCATTGGGTTTTGATTCTATTGCATGGATACTTTGTGGGAGCCTGTTTGTTTGTATGCTCACCTTTATAGACCTGGATGGAGGGGGGAGGACCTTGGACTTCCCACAGGGCAGCGAACCCTGACTGTTCTTAGGACTAGAGAGGGAGGGGAAGGGGGAGGTGGGAAGGGGGAGGGAAAAGGGAGGCAGGGAGGAGGTAGAAATTCTTAATCAATAAATAAATTAATTAATTTAAAAAATTGCCTTGCAATTTCTCTTAAAACAGCTTGCCATGAAACTTTCAAACTGTAACAATCTGTCTGATCTTTGACATGATTATCTCTTTCTAGATAGCTCTTTCATCATTTACCTCTTTAACCTGTCTCCTTTCAGTCACTCTTCTTATGAAGTTCAAGTAAAATCTTGTGGCTAAACTCTGTCTCTGTACAAATCCCTTCTTCTTATTTTATTTTATTTTTTAAACATGCTTCTCTAGTTGGAGAAACAGCTCGACAAATAAAAGCATCAGCCCTGAAGCCTAACAAACCAAGTACAGTTATATTTCTCAATGGTGTAGAAAGAGAGAACTGACTACAAGTTGTCCCGTGACCTCCACCCATGCATGTGTAGTGTATACCCATTATTCAAGTATATTTACATATATATGTATGTGGGTAAATATGAATATACATATTCAGCAACATAAATAAACATATATCTTCTGTCACATAGTATCACCTATATAATTCATACTACAATATTGACTTACATTAAACTAAATGAATACCTCATCTATTTTACCAGTCATTTCTTGCCCAGAATTCTGTTTTAATCATCACAAGCACCCTGCCAGCCTTCATTATCTCTTGTCTGAATAATTGAAATTAATCATAATACATTTCATTTATGCTATAGTCCTCCTTTTTGGTAAGTACAGAGTTATAATATAAATTATGTAAAATCATAAATTGTAGCATGAGGGGCTGGCTTGTTGGGATTTCCGTCCCGCCCGGTACCCCAACAGCCGGCAAATCTCAAAGAGAAATTACACACAGGACTCCATAAGGTTATAAACTGATTGGTGCATTAGGTCAGGCTTCTTGTTAACTCTTATAACTTATGTTACCCCATTATCCTTATCTACATTAGCACATGGCTCCGTACCTTTCTCAGCTGGGCAAGTTACATGCTGCCTCTTTGGTGGTCTGGACAGGAGTGGCTGAGGAACTTCTCTCCTCCCTAGCCTTATCCTATTCTCATTACTCCGCCTCTACTTCCTGTCTGGTTGACCCGCCTATACTTCCTGCCTGGCCAATCAGCGTTTTATTAAAATACATGATTGACAGAATACAGATAATTCTCCCGCACCAATAAATCTGATGGAGTCACGTTCTTCATGTCCTTAGACAAGCTACAGCTCTTTTTTCTCCATGTAGAAAATTCCAGAGCCAGAGTTTGAATAGCCAGTTACCACTCTCACCCATCTTTCAAGGTTTTGGCTGATTAGGACTTCTCAGTGAGAGCTACTAAGGAGCTAAATAGATATCTGATTGAATTTGAAAGCACCTTTCTTGCACCTGGCTCCCAACATACCATGGAAAACATTTTTTCTCTTACAGGACACATTGTTTCCCACAGCCTCCCATGAGACCTCATATTGTCTACAATGCCTGGATGCTCCCTAAATCCGAAAGGCCTCCATAGTAATCTATTCTGTTAAGTATGAATAGTTGATATTTATCATTTTCTGCCTTTGTTTTATTGACTCTTTTAAGGGAAAATAAACCAATGACTCTACAGCAGTCCTTTTTGGCCTACAGGCCTTAAATATATGAACAAGTAAAGTCTTGAACAACTGCTTCAATCCTGATGAGAATATATAATATAATCAATTTTGTTTCCTAGGCAGAAAGCAGATTAATTCAGTAAACTATTCATTAGTGGTGCTATTATATTATATTGCAAACATTAAATTAGTTGGTAACATTCATCATATTTATTTTATATAAACCTATCTTAAGAAACAAAAGCCCGGACTGGAGAAATGGCTAGCAGCTAAAAGCACTGGTTCCTCTTCCAGAAGACCTAGGTTCAACTCCCAGCACCCATATGGTTGTTTTAACTGTCTGTAACTCTGGTTCCAAGAGATCTGACACCTTCATACTAATGTACATAAAGTAGGGTTACATTAGTTTTTAAAATGCTAAATAAAAAAAGGAAACAGAAGCACAAACGGCTAGAAATAATGTTAGGGAAAACTAATACAAGTATAAGATAGAGGTCTCACTTAGACGACAAGAATTTATTGAAGCTTACTAAGATTTCAACATTTAACAAGAATCCTCTTGTTTATTTATTGTAACAATGGGACATTATAGGTCAGCAACTCATGAGGCTTGAAAGCATTTTATCTCTTCTGGGGTTATATCTTTCTGTATGTGATTCTCAGTATGAATTAATGAGATTTGCCCAAACCAAAGACTTTCAATTATTCACATCAGAAGACAAAATACTAAGTTATCAAGAATAACTGTAAGCTCATTATTGTACACGTGACTTGTATACATAGAAATTACATCAAAATTGTTTTAAAAAGCAAAATGTGTTTAAAGAGTGCATGTTAAATTATGGGGAGAAATACCAATATTAATGGAATACTTGCTTAATGGCTTGGGATAAAATTTCCTAGAACAACTGAGAAAAGCTTAACAGACAACTATTGGGTATTTGGATTAAAATGGGTCTCTGGCATGAACTGTCGATGGATGTAGGGGTCTAAACTTGCAGAAATTCATAGTTTCAAAGGAGAAACTGGGTAACAGTGTCATGTGATGTAAGTAAGCATGCATTAGCAGAATAAGGAGCGTGGCAATGTTGTCTTGTGTGAAATAATAGAAAAATTGAGACTTAAAAGAGAAGTTTGCCTGGTAAGCAGACAGAAAGAGTAACTCATTTCATTTATCTTTATTATCTAGGATAATAGAGTTCAGTTATATTTCATTCATTGTTGTGAAGCTTTATAATTAACTTTTGTTATATAAAAATGCAAATACACCCATACACCATGTATGACTCCTCAAATGCTGCAACTCATAAAAGAACTGCAATGTTGAAATATCAGCAAGCCTGAAAACAAACTAATTTGCAAGATGCAGTTACATCACTGAAAAAAGATGATGAATGACAGCACTGGAATTTTCTAAAGAAAAAAAAATTATAATTCCCACTAGTAGAAAGAGGGACCACTTAAAAAATAATATTGACATAAGAATTAAAGTAATAACTCCAATAATTTTAATACAAGTGTAGGTAAATATGTGAGATGAAAGGCAGTGAGAAAGGAAGAAAGCAAGAGATCGCCTTATTTACATTAACCATTTTGTAACCATTTTGCAAATGAATTAGAATTAAGTAGACAGTGTGATAGAATCAAATATAATATTCATCAATGCAAAATGAATGTAATGGTGGGGTGCTTGTGGGGATGAGTGTTCCACAGTGCAAGTGGAGGTCAGAAAATAACTTTCAGAGTAGATTTCTGTCTTTCATCTCTGTTTGGATTTTTGGGATCAAATTTATGTCATCGGGTGTACGCAAAAAGTGATTTATCTCACAATGCCATCACACCAGGCCTATAAATAATAACTAATGTCTGATTTTTTACAAGATAAAATATTGATGATTAGTGGTAGTGCAGGCCTTTAATCCCAAGCATATCTCTGTGAGTTCAAGGCCAGCCTGGTCTACAGAGAGAGTACCATGATATCCAGAGCTACATAAATAAACCTTGTCTTTAAAAAAAGTCAAGAAAGAAAAAGAAGATAAAAGATATATGATATTTATGAAAATTACAAAAGAAAATAGACTACCAAAAATTATTAGGAGTAAATATAAATGACTGCTTGATAAGTCTAGAATATATTGTTGTTTTGAAATGATCTGTAAAATGTTATTTCAATTTACTCTTCTTTAACACTTTAAAATATTTATAGGTTGTAATGACATAGGTATATAATATGATTTCTTTATTACTGTATTGCATGGTGAAGGCATCTAATAAAGGGTCTCAGAGATGAAAATTATTTTCAAAACAAAGGCTATAATAGCAGATGAGTATAACATTGCTTAATCATTAAGAATAACTTTGTCTATATCCAGTTTCATGATTTAACTTGAGTGAAAGTGCATGAATACAATTTAAGAAAATTTGTTTATAAAAAGTTAATATTCCTGTGTATTGTGTATAATATTCAATGTATTGTTCCATTGTTGTGTTGCTTACAGTGTATTTTTGTTCCTTTTTATACTTATTTTTAAGATAGATATTTTAGTTTTATTGCATGTGTGTGAATGGTTGTTATATATATGTATGTGCACTACATGAGAGCCTGGTGTCCACAGCGACCAGAAGATGGTCTTAGATCTTTTGGAACTGGAGTGACAGACCTGCAGAAGTCACAATGCTGGCACCAGAAACTGAACACAGATTCCTTGCAAGGGGAGCAAGCTCTCCTAACAACTTAGATATTGTTCCATCCCCTGTTTCCAGAGTTTTAAAATTTATCTTTTTTTTCCCATTTTAGTCTTGATGTGAAGCACTTCTATCTTAATATGCTGTCTCTTAGATCATAGAACTGAATGTCTTCAATCTCTGGATAAAAAATTAATTTGTGCTTTGCAAAGTAGTAAGAGAATGAAGTAATAAAAGAATGGAAGTGTTAGTTAACATAGGGAAGAAATAGATCAAAGCTAGTTTTCTAAAAAATTACCTTGTTTAATATATATATATATACATATATATATATATATATATATATATATATATATATAAAACAAAATATTTCAAAGATGTTTGTCAGTCTAGGTTGAACTTTTTTGTGACTCATAAAAATTATCTTTTTCATTTGTAAGCCTATCTACCTTCCTCCTTCTATCTATCCTATACCTATGTATCTCTATGTTAACAGATAATTAAAGCTCTTTAAAATACTCATTGTATTTACTTGTTTAATCTATATTTAATACATATTATTTCAAATTTTCTTACTGTAATGTATTTTCATCTTAATTACATTCAAATACTCAAATGATCTAAGGTATCCTTTTTGCTTAATAGTGCAGATCTCAGGAACACAAATGTAGGCTGCCCTATAGAAGTGCTGGAATAAGAGTCAGTTTGGGTGAAGATGACACAGTGGTGTCTATGCATCACTTGAAAGCCGAAAGTCTGAAGGTCCCTCAGACTGGGAATTCCAAATCGAAACAGGCTCAAAAATATGAAAAGCAGAGAAGAGCTTGCGATTTTTTTTTAAATTTGTTTTTATTGAGCTCTATATTTTTCTCTGATCTCCTCCCTGCCTCTCCCCTCCAACTTCAACCGTCTCCCAAGAACCCCCATGCTCCCAGTTTATTCAGGAGAGCTTTTCTTTTTCTATTTCCCATGTAGACTATATCTATGTAAGTCTTTCTTAGTGTTGTTTTTGTTGTCCAAGGTCTCTGAGATTGTGTTTTGTAGGCTGGTTTTCTTTACTATGCTTAAAATCAAACTATGAATGAGTACATGTGATAATTGTCTTTCTGTGTCTGGGTTACCTCACTCAAAATAATGTTTTCTAGCTCCATTCATTTGCCTGCAAAATTCAAGATGTCGTTATTTTTTTCTGCTATGTAGTACTCCATGTGTAAATGTACCACATTTTCCTTATCCATTCTTCAGTCGAGGAGCATTTAGGTTGTTTCCAGGTTCTGGCTATGACAAACAATGCTTCTATGAACATAGTTGAGTATGTGTCCTTGTGGCACAGCTGAGCATTTTTTGGATAGATACCCAAAAGTAGTATTACTGGGTCTAGAGGTCGATTGTTTCCTGATTTTCTAAGAAATCACCACACTGACATCCAAAAGGGTTGTACCAGCTTGCATTCCCACCAGTAATGCAGAAGTGTTCCCTTTTCCCCTCAACCTCTCCAGCATAATACATATTTTAAGTTTCAATACTGGCAATCAGCCACTTGTCACACCAATCCCTCATTGTATTGCATTTGTAATTTCAGTAATAATAGTTTTGTATGTGGACTATGCATTCATCTTCTAAATAGTACATGGCAACTCTGTGGAATGTTCACGAGTAAGCAAACGAATCTCTAGGGTTGCTCACGGCCTATCTAGTGGCCCAATGTTTTAAAACATTTTTGCTTTAAAACAATTCACATAGTAAAGTTGTTTCTCATATCATTTGTATTTGTCACCTTTGTAAAGAAATAAAAAGCTGTATATCCTCAAATTCATTAAAAAATAAATAAAGATGGAAAAATGTATTTGTAAAAACAGTATATGAATCTTTACTAACGGATCAAATTCAATATTGCCATTTTGTACCACATTCAATTTAACAACTATAGTGTCTGAATTTTTAATGAATAATTCAGTTTCTCAAGAAAGTTGTCTGTACAGAAATAAGAAGGAAGACAATATTATCTTATGCATTTTTATGTCTGTGTTGCCCATGAAATTATAATTTTCAAGTTTTCTGTTCAATTTTAAAACTGCCAATATTTGGCAAGGCATTTTGTGCACATGCAGCTGCCCGATAAATATCCATTCCCTTCAATTTATTCTAATTTAAGTTTAATTTAATTTAATTTCAGTTTGATTTAAGATGATGTACAAAATTATTTCTTGTTGATTTTGCAAAATGAACATATGCAAAACAAACCTCAACAATTTATCTCTAGTTATCAGTATGCCCCCCCTTCAGCTCTCCAATGACTACTAATATTGCGTGTAATTGTTTGCATTATGATAGCAATTCCCTGCTATTATATGGGTGCACTTCCAGTCCCTTAAGTTGTTGCGCTTAGTGCAGAGAACATGCAAACTATACGGTTCCTACTTCACATGGTTCCTACCACATCACATAAGTCACAATTCCCAGCTGAACTCAAATCAAAGGCTTTTCTGCCCGTCCAGATGTAATTTAGGATCTCTCGGAATTTCACCAATCTGCTAGTATTGTGTGTCTACTCACAGAGTACATTAAATGCTATTTTGCCAAATAGAATGCAGAGGAACATCCTACAGGGAAAGGCCAGGTCTGGGTGGGACTCTGAGCACAGGACATTCTTGTGCTTAAAGTCAGAATACAGGGACAAAAATTGAAACATATATTTTTAATAAACTACACAGTTCATTTCACATTATCATTACTTAGTGAAGGGATAATAATGTCAATGTCCCAGGTGAAATGATATACTATGGACAATAAAGTTCACTTGAAGGATAACACCAATGGAAGCTTCTGGTATAGGGATGAGCATACCACTCACTGGGATACACAATCTTGAGACTTTGGGGAATGGACGAGGCTTAGCAATTGCTGGATGTAACCGGGGATTATCAAGACATTTTTGAGACAAATATTTAAAATCATACTTGTAAAGTTCTATGGACCAGTGATGCTTCTCTGCTTTCAGCTAATTTTCCATTTTGAACCTGAAACTGTTGCTGTGGCAATGGGCTTAGGACTCACTCTGTCACCTTCACATTTGCTAAAGCATCAGAACCAGGAAGGTGCTCTCTGGCCTTCTCTTGCACTTTTCCTTTAAGGAAAACCACAAAATTAAGGTGAATTCTTCTAAGAGTACTGGATAATACTCCTAGTTCAAGGCCAGAACAATGGATTAGTGGATAAAGTACACACAGGCAACACATATGCATATATGTATACACACACACACACACACACACACACACACACACACACACACACCTACTAATAGTACATAAGATAAAATCTTAAATTAAAGAAAGACTCATTCCCTGGGTTTCCTTCTAGATTCAGATCATCAGAAGATGTCTACTCGTCCCTAGAGAGGCATGACAAATCATAATAAACAGGTATTCAAATGTTTTTCTCATTTATACCTTGACTACCTAGAGTGAAGTTTATTATTAAACATCATTTTTTATCCTTGAGCTTCACTCAAACCCATTTTAATATTTTATTAATAAGACCAAGAATCCAAAGAAAGGACTCCAATTTCCCCTTCCTGTATGATCACATAGTCAACGTCTAGCATATAGAAAGTGCTACTTCACCACAAAAATCTATGCCTAAGCAAAGATTCCAGTATTCTGACTTTCTGTCATTTAATCAGCCAGTAGCTTTTCCACTTTCTCTAACTTCAGTACCCTAACGAGTTTTCCACTCCTGATCCCTCACCTGAACAACCTCATAAAAAATCTTCCTTTTAACCAAATGAAATTCCACAGAATGGATTTTCATGGGTGTCTAGTAGAGTGTCCTTTATCAGTAACATAACTCCCTGTTTTTTGTAAAGATATACAAATTTTATTTTCCCTATATATAAACAAAGGTAGATAATTGATTGTTATATACTCAAAATACATGTTCTTGGTTAATAAAATATTACATATAGATAACTGACATAGCATGTATAATCTGCTTTCGATATTCAAATAAGGTTTTCTATATTTATACAAAGAATTTCTAAGATGTCAATAGATTTATTTTTTTTAAATAGATGCATAAACAAAGATTAAAAATTGTCCATTTTGACTTTTGTATACTTAGTGCAAGAAACATACAACTGCAAAGTTTTCATGAATGCTGAAAATATTATCCACATTTATGACATTTCTGCATCAAATTGCTTTGCAAATAATTAACTCTAGAGAATAAGATCAAAATTTATGTCATTATAAACAAATATAATTTATCATTTAGTATCATTTAAATACTTATTAAATTAAATACTAGACTGTTATGCCTTAATTATGAGCCATAACCTTTACATGAAAAAATTTATTTCTTTGCGCCGTTTTCCTGATAAGATTTCAAAACTAGGTCCATGGGACTGAACTAGGCCCTATGTATGTGGGAGACAATGGTGAAGCTTGAACTTTCTGAGGGGCCCCTGACAATAGAAACAGAGTCGATCTTAACACATGAGCTAGCTTATTGGAGCTCCTTCCTTATGATCATATGTAAAGCTCAAACTTAATGCAGGTCGGTGGAGCTTGGTTAAGCCCCAAATTAATGTTCCAGGCTTTGTTTACTCTCCAGTGGTGTCCTTGTCCTTATCCTTATACTGGGAGAAGTGGATGGGAGGTGGGTTGTGGGGGAGGTGAGGGAGAGTGGGAAGAATTGTGATTGGAATGTAAAATGAATTTTTTTTAAAAAAAAGTAAATTAATTTTAAAAAGAGACTTCAAGGCTAGAAACAAAAAAATAACTAACCCAGGTTTCATTCCTGAGAAGTGTGGAGATGTGACTTCCGACTCCCAAGTAGGCTCCTCAGTACAATGTCATCCCATTTCACTTGTCAGAACAATGCAAACGGTACATGTCATCACCAGTTCCACCCAGATTCCTAACTACTGCGTTTGCTTATAGAGATTGGACCATTTAACTCTCACTAAAAAACCTTTAAAGCTTTAAAATGGTGTGGTGTCCTGGAAATTATTTGTTCTGAACTCTCATGGCTCTATATTTATTATCCACCATTGATTTGAGCCATGTATAATTTTGAACTTACACCATATCAAGCTTATTTTCTACATCAGTAACTGAAGAATACCAATGATTTCCTTAGTACCAAAGAATAGTAATGTAAGAGTAGTCTACCATAGCATATGTTTTAATTCTGGAGACTGAGAGTACAGAGAGTACCCAAAACACTTTATCACTATATGTCTTTAAGACGTTCAAGCAGTATCTGTTATAATAGTGAAACCCATCTTTGAGACAAGGTATTCTATGTGACTCTATTTAGTTGTGCTTGTATTTGCCCTAAACAATACACAAGGAAACTGTTGTTGGTGCATATGCATTATGAAGTTTGGTGATCACTAAAACTTAAGTAGCTCCTGTTAGCCTGATCTTTGTGTAATATATCTGCATTTAAGTAAGCTAATCACATATTAGAATGAGCTGAATCATTGATCTTTGCTCTTGAAAATTGAAGAACCATGAAGTATCTTCTGAATAAGTATTAGCAAATCTCCTGAGTAGGCAACTACAATCTGTTGTGAGTTACTTAGTCATAAAGTTCCCCTCCTGAGAAGTAGTCCACAAATCTAGAATCACCCAAGAGTCAAGGAGCCATGGATCACACTCAGCTTGGTCCTTAGAATGGAAATCAAACCTTACAATCTACAGAACATTACCACAAAATCATTGGTCTGTTTAGCATACTAATTGTGTAATCCTAATTTGGAGACTTCTTTGAAAGACTCTTATTAAATCAAATCTCCAGACTTTGGTGCATTTTGCTCCTGCTTTTCAGATTCTAGTGTTCTCCTGCAGCTCAACTTAAGAGGTAGGCACCCTTGTCTAGGTCAGCAACAAAGCTGGCTTTGTCTCCGGCTGTGCTAGAGTTATGACTGAATACAGCAACCATCAAAGGCTATTATTCTTTCTTTAAAGTACATACCTTCCATGATTCTTTGAACCCAAGTATACAAGCTTTCTTAATATTGGTCTTACCTTTTCCAGTTTTGAAAGTGCAAGAGAGTAACAGTCCTTGGCTCTGAATTGCATGAATCTCATATTTGCTGGGTGAGTAAGCTCAGTGATAATACTGAGACTGGAAAACAACCTAAATTAAAGAAAAAATTGCATCACACTAATAATCCAATATGGTATGTTTTTATAATAGCATATTTATGAATGAGTGATTCCTAGCATTAGGCATAAAATTACATCCAATTACGACTGCAGGCACTGTCACATGAAATGATCTGTAAAATATAAGAAAAAATGTAGCACTATTTTTAAAAATATTTAACCAACATATTTGTACTGTTAGAAAAAATAAATTCAGCAATTTTCCTTTAATTTGATGTTTTCTTTCCATAATTATGAAACAGCATAGAAGGGAAACTCATAAAGTTGATTTAAAAAGGTATTAAGATCACTTTGTGGGTTATATTAAAATAAAATATATGACTATTTAGATTGCTAAAAATTTCACTTGATGCTCTTCTTGTCCATTCTATGAGATTTTCTAAGCTATGATTCCTAGCCTAATACCACACTCTTTCTAAAGGTCAAATCTTGACACAAGGAGCTAATCAGATAAGAAAATACCATAATTTAGGTAAATTCCACCAATAAATTGAAGTCAAGGTGAAAGCATTAACTAAGATGTTACAAGATGAGCTGAGTGTTTTTGCACTACCCACTTTCCATATGTCTCTCTTATACACTGAAAAAGTCACATGTCCACACACACTTGACTTTTTCATCCTCACAAAGTAGCGCATCATGATTGTACAATAAACGACTGTTTTTGCTTCTGTTGCTGTTCTGGTCTAGCTGATCTTCATGCATCACTTACAGTTTTTATGGTTCTAAAGTTTTGGGATTTTCTAGTAGTTATTTTCTATGGTAATATGTTTCTTTTCCCAAATGATGTCTTCAAGTTAAATTAAGCTAATATCACTTAAAATGCCAATAGCAGTTTGAGCTCATCTCTGAGCTCAAGGACTAGCATTTACTGAAAAGTATGAGTGATAAACCATTTGTCTGGGCCTCAAAAACAAATCAACTTTATTTCCTATTAACTCCAATGCTGATGTTAGTCTTGCTTTAGCAGCTCATTACTTGACAGTACTTTACAAATGAATGTGCTTGTTTTAAAAGAGGAGCCCTATTCCTGAGCCATTGTGCTGGCTGAGGAGGATTTTTACATTTCCTGGGGTCTAATTTCCTGATGCTAATAGAAGAATTGCAGAAACATCTCCCACCTACAGAGCAAGTGTAGCAAGCTAAAACTTCAGCAAAATGCAGGCCCATGTTTCCAGAAGAGTCAACAGTTCATGATGACTTCCTCTAAAGTCGCTTTTCAAAGGCTGCCGTAACTGTTCAAGTTAACATACTAAAATCATTCTTTATAATAATCTCTTTCAGAGTTATATGTGAAATTTGTGAATTATTTGAAAGAATATCCCATTCTTTACCTGGGTGGGGCTTTAGGAACTTTGGCATCATTCATACTTTATAAACTGAGAAATGCAGTATTATGCCTTCATCTTAGTTTTGATGGCAGATCTTATTTCTTTGTCTAAATAACATGTAGCACAGGTGAAGCGAATAAATCCAGCAAACAGGTTTAACATAAAAAACACAGTCATATTTTTTTTTGTGTGTAACATGCCGTTGTTTTGATTATTTATAAGGAAAGGAGCCCTGAAGATTTTGAATGATTTGTGAAGCATTTAGCCACGTGGCAGGAAATAGATAGTATTTTCAAGGAATTTAAATTGAAAAGTTTTTTATTTATTTATTACTATTATTGTTACTATTGTGCTTGTGTGTGTGTATGAGAAAGAGAGAGACAGAGAAAGAGAGAGAGAGGGAGGAAGGGAGGGAGAGAAAATACTACAACATGCCGCTTACATGGCAGGCCCCCTTTTTGCTGAGCCACATCACTGGGATATCTTATAGAGACTTACTGCATTTTTTGTCTTAGTCTTTCTTCCTAAGATACCATTGCTTTCTTGTTTGCTGTTCTCTTCAACCTTTACATGCTTGAAATCAAAGATTTTTTTTTAATTTCCTCTAGAATCCAGTTAAAATGAGAAATTTTAAATCTTTTGAAGTGAAAACCCCCTGGCATTTGATTTTCACGCTATCTCTTGCCCTATATTCTAGGGATTTTCTCTTATGAAACAGCATCTAGAAAGACTTGGTATTCCCTTCAGGGCTTACCACTGCCTGTCTCTTATATATCATTAACTAACACATCTTGCTAGACCTATTTTCTGAATCTTGGCTCATGCAGTTGGAATGAAGGGTTAGTGGGAGACACAGGGCTTCTGTTGTCTACTTGACAGGTAATCTGTATTGTTTGCATCCCAAGCAATCCGCTTTCAGAATCACTGACTTTTCATTTCAAAGCCAGTTAGCTAATAAATATAATAATAATACTAAATATAGTTAACATATGGGATGTCACAGCCTGTATTTAATAATAGGAGCTTACAGGTAGTTAAATGAATAAGTAATGTCACTAAAGCAGATCAATTAACACAGAATCTTGTAGTTTAATTAGACACTAAATGCTGCAATCTATACTTGAACTTCCATCTTTGCTGTTCCCATTTGTACCTCCTTTCTGCAAAACTGTAGGGAGGATGGATTAAACTCACACTACCATGTCTACAGACTTTTGTTGTTCTGTTCCAAACCATCACATTAACTTCAATCTGCAGAACTAGTTGAGTTGCTATCATTGTGGCTCTGGCTGGTCTTGGTGGATCTAGCAAATCTACTATTGACCAGACAACAAAATCACATCTTCTTGCTTGGTACTTTGATGTTTGGTTGTTTAGAGATTCCAACTTCTATTGCAAACCAAGAGAACTAACTACATTATCTACTCAAACCACAGGTGGCAAATACCCTCTTAAGAAATCACTTACAATGGGCACCTTACTGAAAATTGAAGCACACACACACGTGTGCACACACACACACACACACAAAAAAAAAAAAAAAACAATGCATTTACTGTAGAACTTCCATAGTCAGAATCTAACTAATCCTTCAGAATCAAGAAATACTCAAACAGTCATTTCTTACTAGTCTAATACAGATCGGATACTTAGTAAAGAAAGTCAGATAATCAGAAACAATAATATATTATTAAGAATACCTAGCAATATATTGGCTTTTCATATATTAAAAATCAAATCTATTTTTGAAATATCAGGTCTACCAACTTATCTAGCATAAAGAGGGATAGACCTGTCCTTAGTAATGTCCTAGGACTAGAGAGCTGGTGTCTAACATCTAATTTAACAAAAAAAAAAATGGTAAATGTCCAATATTAGCAATCTCCAGTCTTAAGGAAATACAGAAGAGATATTGAAGTGAAATACTCATGATTTAACTCCGAGAACTGACTGAGGAGGCAGCAGAACTGAATGATTACCAGCCAATGAATACTAGTAAAAGTGGTGGTAAACTGTGGCAGACTGGGGTACTCCTATATGAAGGAACATCAAGACACTAGTGAATGATACTTTCCGAGGTCAACATAGCTTCTTAAGGACAGGAATGCATTTCATCTGCTGGAGAATGGTTATCGTCCTACAAATCGTGAGTGCTATAAGCATATGGCTTATTTTCTAACTCATTAGATGAACCAGAATAATAGATAGGGCCTAAGAGTGAGTGAATAATAATTAAAATTGTGGGACCCAATTATATTTGAATGACTTCTATAGTTGAAATTTTTATTTGGAACAAAATGTATGTGACTTGTCTCTTCTACATAAATGAACTTTAGTATTTTAAACTAAGCAGTAATGCATTAGCTAAGCCTGCCACCTAGTGAAAATTTAAAAGTAATACTCATGCAATAAAGTATTATAGGATCCTTTGTGTCTATAAAACATCACTTGTATTTAATTACAGTATTCATTTATGTATTCATTTGCCTAACACATTTAATTATGTTTCTTATAAATACTGATGCCATAAATCTATTTCTTAGTCTTGATATTTGCTAAACACATTGTGAATGCTAAACAGTTTAGAAATAAGCCTTTTTTTTTCCTCAGATACCAAGACTAGGATATAACAATACAGCAATTAATAACGTCATATAATTAGTTTTATTTTACCCTCTTGCTTGCTACTTTATTTTATTATAAATTTATTTAATATAATCAAATCATTACAAATGTAAATAAAATGATCACATCTTCTTGCTTGATACTCTGATGTTTGGCTGTAGGTTATGTAGATAGTTCTGTCCTTGCCAGGTGCTGGAAAAGTCATGTTTAGAGAAACTGGTTCATGTGATGGTTTCTCATCCTTATCTTCCTTCTCCTTCAACATAACAATATACTGAACACAGCTGCCTAGTGGGTGTGATTAAAGACTTTTTTAGCTCTTGAAGGTATGTGCTAAAACACCAGTCCAGGCTGTCTGGAATAGGGAGGCAGATGAAGCCCTCCTTGATATCTGTGATTGGAACAGTTCGATTGGCCAGCTCACCTCGCCTTTCCTCTGCCCAATAATACTAAGTGACCCTTAGGAAAAGATTCTCGGCAGTACCCCACATCACCCATGCTCCCCATAAAAGTTCTCCTTGCTCTCTATCTACAATAAAAATTCCCTGTCAGTTTTCTTCCACAGCAGATCTCTTTTGTAAGATACATTTTCTCTCCATAAAATTCACGCTTCCATTTTAGGAGACAAAGAACCTGGAAGGACCTGATAATAGCAGCTTCGGGGAACATTGGCATTTTGTCATGATCATCCCCCAAATTATGTTCAACGGAGAAAAGAAGTCTCCATTAAACTCCAGGAATTGCTCCCCCATCTCAACACTATTCTACTGTTTTTAATAATTATGAAGCATAAGCACTTTAGGTAAACCTTTAATTAAATTGCTTAATAATTTCCTCTACAAGGAGAGGGTGCCTGAACTGGCCTTGGCCCATAACCATGCTGATGTATATTTTGCTTATCACCATAGATCCTTCAGCTGGCGATGGATGGAGATGGAGACGGAGACCCACATTGGAACACTGGACTTAACTCCCTAGGTCCAAACGAGAAGCAGAAGGAAAGAGAACGTGAGCAAGGAAGGCAAGATCAGAGGGAACCTTCATCCGATGATGGATGGCGATACAGACGGAGACCCACATTGGAGCACTGGACTGAGTCCCCAAAGGTCCAAACGAGGACCAGAAGGAGGAAGAACATGAGGGAGGAGATCGGGACCGCGAGGGGTGCGATCACCCACTGATACAAGGGGACTGATCTAATGAGAGTTCACCAAGGCCAATTGTCTGGGACTGAGCGAGCACGTAATCCAGCCAGATTCTCTGATTGAGGTTGGATTCTCTGAATGTGGCTGGCCCAGAGTCTTTCTGAAAAGCCATCGACAATGACACTGGGACTTGTTTCCTCTGCATATACTGGATTTTTGGGATCCAGTCTGTTTGGATGCTCACCTTCCTGGACCTGGAGGGAGAGGGGAGGAGCTTGGACTGCCCGCAGGGCAGGAGACCCTGACTGTTATTGGGGATGGAGAGGGAGGAGGGGAAAGAGTGGGGGGAGTGGGAGAGTGTTGGGAGGAGGGGCGGAAATGTAGACTTTTGTATTTTAATAAACTTTGAGGAAAAAAAAATAAAATATGATTGACAGAATACAAAAAAAATAATTTCCTCTACAGACTACTATCACAAAATGTTTTCCAGTAATTTCTATGTTCTTTTTCTTAATCAGTATAGTGGGAACAGCATGTATATTCTCAACACTTTCTAGATGTTTGATAAATCTGTGAGTCAAGTGTACCCCATTACTAAACCACAAGTAAGTGCCTTGGCTGTAGAGGTCATTGTGTCCTGCTACTGATCTAATGCAGATTTTGGTCTATTTTTTAAGAGATGACAGACCTGTAAGTTGCTTGCATGTTCAGAGTGCTCATTATCTTACAAGTTCTGTCACCAAATTTTGAAAAACAAAATCAACAATGCTTCTTACTGAAGTAAAATGAGCACCAATGAAGCTTTACAGGAAATTACTCCTGAATTTTTACCATTTCAATATAATACCAGTTTAAATGCATACTTAAGGAGCAGTAAACATTTTTACTGTGTTCTATGCAGAGAAACGTTTCTTTCTCAGACATTTTCTCCTCTCCTTTCACCTGATACCTGTTCCTAAATCTGCCCATTTGTCACAGATTGGTTAAAACAAACAGTAGATCCTAATAATACTGTTTTCTTTCTTAGGAACACAGGTGGATTCTGTTAAGATTTCAAACAATACCAACCAAAAACATCAATAGCTAAACCTGGCTATTTTTAAGTCAATTTTGATGTGCTTATTTAAAATTAGCTTTTTCACAAACCTATCATAATAAGATTTTTTGGTTTTTAGTTTTCCAAGACAGGGTTTCCGTGTGTGCTACCACCACCTGGTGGAAAGATTTTGTAAGTGACATGATGTGTGTGTGTGTGTGTGTGTGTTTATGTGGACATGTACACCTGTATGTACACGTGCACACGCACGTGTGTGCACATTTGTGTAGAGACTGCATGCTATTGTCAGGTATCATCCTCAGTTGATATTTACCTTATTGCCAGTGTCACTCACTAAACATAGAGCTCAGGGATTTGTCTAGACTAGCCAGCCAAGGAGCCCCAAGGACCCCACTTCTCTGTGCCCTAAGCTTGTTGAGTTCAACTTCAGGTTGCTGAGTTGGCGTTCTATGTGTGTTCTGGAAGTCAGAGCTCAAGTTCTCATGCTCATGAGACTTTACCCACTGAGCCAACAAATTTAAATTTGAAAGAAAGGCACTAATTTTCTTTCCATTTGAAAATCATATATATATATATATATATATATATATATATCTTCATCTTGGAGGAGGTGTGCTAGGGATTCTACTTAGCTGTGGAAATAGGAGATAGTAAGCACTAGTAACATAGATGTTAACAGACACATACTCGGCACCTGTATTCTCAATGACTTTTGGTCTTCAAAAATTGTTTCTGGCGAGAAGAGGATCAATGGATTAGTGTCTAGGAATCTGATTTCTGAGTAAAGTGACAGACATATTTTATTTCTTCATACTTTTCTCTAGGGGCTCTGAAGTTTTCTGGGTAGTGGTATCCTGGAGTTTCATGCTATAAAAAAGTCTATTTCTAACAAGTAACCAAACATACACACACAGAGAGAGAAAGAGACAGACAGAGATTGAGACAGAGAGAGAGAGAGGGGGAGAGAGAGAGAGAGAGAGAGAGAGAGAGAGAGAGACCAAGTATCTACTCTCTGTATTCTAAGAGAAGATAGGTAGTTTAAACTACAAAAAGGAATTTGTTTTTATATGTTTTATATTTGTGGTGAGTTAAAGTATAATTTATACATAGTCTACATGGCACGTTGAGAAGAATACTTCGACTCAGTGACTTTAGGCATAGGCAAATTCCACTACACAGAAAGAGATGACAAGCAAAAATGCAAGATGCAACAAGGAGAGAGTCTTAGAGACAAAGATGAGCAGTTAAGCAACAACTGGTGGGGCTAGTACTAAGCTTTGGGAAGATGTGCCACTGCTGAGGTTCCTTGTAAAACATGCTAGCTGGGAAACATAAAGGTAACAGAAAGTTGATCTTTTAGGATATAGATTCTGTTTCTTCTTAGATCGTTAGATCTCTGTGTATAAAGTACAGCTGTAAGATTGAGCTCTTTCCTCTCATTATTGATGCTGGGTAACTGACAGATCAAAGTCTGCTATTCTGGTGCAGACTGATTGATTAGGACTTCATAAAGCCGGAGCGCTGCAAATCTAGAGCCAAGTGTCATCAGGCTAACTTCAGTCTCCTTAGTCTTTTATTGCTCACCTTTAGCTGACCTAATATTCTCATAACTATTAGCCAGAATGCTTTGGAAATCTCCTTTTGAAACCCAACATGTCACTAGCTTCTGCCATTCCCAAAGTTAAAAATACTGTCAGAAAGCATCAGAGACCTACAGCAAAGGTATCTCTGTTTTGGTGTAAGCCATCCACCAGACACTTCCAATGATGTATTTGAAACTACTTTGATTTTTTTTACTTTTCTTTTTATTCTGTATTTATAAAAACTTTGTGAAACTGTTTCCATCCTGGACCATGTTATTTGGGACAACCTGAATCTATGTTGCTGGGCCATGGTCTGTCACATTTGTCTCCAGCTTAATCTGTCTTTTACTCACCATGAAAGGAGAACTATGATTTATATGGATACTGCTAAGATTCTTATAAGCAAACCCAGCAGGGAAAAAAGAACACATCAAGGCAATAGCAATTAAAAGAAATTTGCATAGTATTTGGGCATCAGGTATGTCTATAATCCCAGAAATAAAATTGCGGCTGGGGAGTGAGAGACAAGTGGACTCCCAGTTAGATACTAGCTTGATCTACACAGTGAAAACTTGTCTAAAAACAAACTAAGTAATAAAATCCCTTTGTAGGGCTGGGGATAAGCTCAGTAGTTGAGAACATGTTCAGTATTTTCAAGGGACTGATGTTTCCCTTGGTTCTCTATAGTCCCCAATTTCCCATTGGTGAAAAAATCAGAAAGAAAAGAAAAAGACCTATTTGAGCTATTCTGTTGAAATAATTTATTTTTTACACAAAACATAACAACCTGGAAGCTCCTTGTGGTTCTGTCAACACTGTACAACTTTAGAATCACTAATCACACTGATCAGAACAGAAGGGACAGAGAGAGAGGGAGGCCTTTAAATCTGTATTAAAATGACACACTTGTATGTCACATTGCAGAGAGAAATCTACATATACTTATTAATAGTTTAGCATGTAAAAACCCTAATGACCTTTTCTGAATTAACAACTTCTTATTCCCCAGGGCAGATGCTCTGGAAGAGTGCAAGGTTAATGTTGGGAGACACTAACTCCACTCAGCATTTCAAGAAAAGTCTCAGACAAGACTTCTTGAGAATGAGAAAGAGGAAAAAGAATGATTACAGGGGACTCCAGACATGACAAGTCTTTGAAAAGTTACTGATTACCTTGCCAGAGGGGCAATACTGAGTTCTGCAATGATTGACAGACAACCTCTGCCCCATTCTTAACTCATGAAGTCTACTGGCTGGAAATGAGAGGGAAAACAAGTTATTAGGGTGTTAATTAATCCCCTGCTTTGTCATGCCAATGACTCTGGCTAAAGAATAACGTAAAGATTCAACTTCAGTCTCTGCTCATTCATGTTTCGTTTCAGGCAACACAAACACAATTATTTACTCATTTGTTTTTAATTATGTTTGTGTGTGTATGTAGGTATGTGCACATAAGTACAGGTGCTCACATGTGCCAGAAGAGGAAGTTTGATCCTGGAGCTAGAATTACAGGTAGTTCTGAGCTGCTAAACATGGGTGCTGGGAATCAAACTCTTGTCCTCTGAGAGAGCTCTATTTGATAAAGATTAGGAGTGATGGATTTGTTGGAGTAGGTGTGACTTTGCTTGAGGAAGTGTCACTGTGGGTGGGCTTTGGGATTTCAAAAGTGTTTGCAAGACATAGTGTCTCTCTTTGTCTTCTACTTCTCCAGCATTATGCTCCCCCACTCAATGATAATAAAAAGGCTAACCCCTGAAACAGCGAGCAAGACCCCAATTAAATGCTTTCTGTCATAAGAACTGTCTTTGTCATGTGTCTCTTCTTAGAATTAGAAGAGTAACAATGACACTTTCTTTTTTTTTTCTTTTGTTTCTTAGTGAATTCAGAAGTGCACAAGGTCCAGAATAACACTGGGACCAAGAGCAAGTTTCCTGTTCAATATGCACTAAAGAGTGAAGTTTTCTGATTTACTCTGGTTCCTTTTGAAATAAAGTAACTGTCTACTATCTCTGTCAGTTTATCAGAGGAAAGGATCCTAGTTTTTTCTGTTCTTTCTATCTTGTCAATTCTTCAAATTTTATCACTTTCCAAGAAATAACTGCCAGACAGCCCTGGAACATGGCATTCTGTAACTCAGACTTTAGGGAAACAAATACAAAATATAGAAAAGAGTCTTCAAAAAATACAAGTGTCAGTAAAATCTTCCTAGTACTTGCAATAAAAAAGACTTTTAAATTTAACAATCTATGAACAAGTTACTGATTGATTGATTGATTGATTGACCAGACAGTATTTGGTATAGCGCAGTCTAGTCTTATATTTGCTAGGAAACAAAATATGATACAAAATATGATTGCTTGATCCTTCTGCCTCTACTTCTTGAGCACTAAAGTTTCCTGGTTATATCACCATGCTGAGCATTGTGTGATGCTAGGCATCTAACCCAGTGCTCCACATACAGTCTATCCAGGGAACTTCTAGGTAAGTGAATGTATTGCATGAAAATTATTTGTATTCTACTTATTTTTAGTAGATTCATATTTTTATATTCTATTTCCTTCTATTAAAAAAATAAAACCTATGAGAACTAAGAAACAGGTACAAGCATGAGGATGTACTTTTGATAAGGAAGGTTTGAATGAAAAAAATAAAAGACAAGACAGTACTTTTGTTTAATAAATTAAGGTGTGTCCTAAGAAAAGTGAGCAGATTATTCCATAAAGGAAATTGTTAACAAAAAGGAAAGTGCATATCGTGAAAGGATTAAGTAAATCACAAAGGATTGTGGGGGATAAATCTTAAGAGAGTATGTGTAAGATGATTAAGGATATTAAAATTCCTTAGACATCTACTGGGGTGGTGGTAGCAAACATCTTTAATCCTAGCACTTGGAAGCCTAAGGTGTGTGGTGAGTTCAAGGCCAACCTGGTCTACAAGAACTAGTTCTAGGACAGGCTCCAAAGCCACAGAGAAACCCTGTCCAAAAACCAAACCAAACCAACCAACCAAACAAACAAACAAAAAAAACCAAAACAAACAAAAAAATTCCTAAGATATCTAACAAATTCTTATTTTTCAAACACCTTTTGGTTTAATCTTTTCCTCTTGTATCTTTTTATTTGCTGATTGTACTTTAATACATTGCAACTGCTCTCTGATGGCATGCTGTCAGAGTCTAGTTTCTAACTATAGAGAACCTGAAATATGATCCTTTCAGATGCTAGGACATTAGCTACATAACAGATAAAATCAAGCTGGCAAAGGAGGCAGGCATGTTTGTTGGAAGAGCTATTGTTTTCTTACAAACCTTGCTTGCATTTGATCATAAAGCTAATTCCTGGACATTGGTCACTTATTTTCTGAAAAATCTGAAAGGAGGGCTGTTAGGAGCAAATCAACACTAAATGGCTTACAATCAATGTTCTCAGGGCACTTAAATGTCTTCAGAGATATTTAAATTATGTTAAGGAAGAAATTTACATAATCAGAATGTAGTCAGGCCAGACAGGGTATGGTGCTATACAACAATATTTGTACACGGAAATAGGTATTACTTTCATTGGTTAAAAGAGATCTGACTGATCTATAACGGGGCAGGAAGAGATTGGGCAGGAGAGCTTGACTAGGAGGACTTAGGGTAGAAGGATGTGTCTGAGAAGATGCCGCCATGACACACAGAGTGAGTAGGATGGGAAGTACATACATGAGCTAGTCAAACCTGAGGGCAGCACATAGATGAATAGAAATGGGCTAAGTTATAAGAGCTATGGAAGAACATGCCTATGCTATCAGCTGAGCATTTATGCTTCTTTGGGGAACTTGCTGGCAGGACAGAAATGTCTGCCCACGGTGGGGCATGTTTATAATCACATTACTTCTGAGCTTGAAGCAAGACAATTTTATATCTGAGGTCTTCCAGTACTTTATGGTGACTTACTTTTATACAGCCACCAACAGAGATGGGGTTAAGTTGCGATGTAAGAAAAGTTCTCATGCCTGATTACCTGACACTGATTGACTGAATGCCTTATCATCTTGGCTTCTACTTGCAAACTGTTTACGTTTGCTTAGGGACAAGCATTTTCCAGGAACTTTCACATAAGTTTAGAGTATCAATACATATCCCTCAAGGTTGAGGCATAAAAACAAAATGAAGGGAATCTTAACCATCTTTATAGAAAATTGATATTACGTGTATTTCATTTATCTAAGAATTTCACCTTCTGGTTAGGTGAAATTCTGCTAAAAATGTTTGTATTTACCAAAAGAATTAAGAAAGTTCCTTAAATGATCTCTGATAAAGAAATAAGGGATTTCCTCACTTTTTATCTGTCTTTTTTTTTCTAATCTAATATGACACACACAGAACTCATGGACACCTTTCTAATTATCTTAAAAAAAAAACAGAGATAGTTCTTAGCCTAACTACTTGCGGGTGGACATATGCACAGTTTTCTGCCAGAAATCTGACTCACAAAATTTCTCCGACTCACCCTGAAGGGTACTTGTCTGTGATGGGAAGGGAGTATCTTGGGGCAGGAACTATTATATTTTTATAACATCTCTACTCAACTAAAGCTATGACAACAGAGACAACTACTTTCGACTATCTTATAAGGACCAAGCTAAGACAATGTTGAGTCGGATTATAGCTTGACCAGGATTTATCTATACTTCAAACCTCTTGCCCAATTCTTTGTCTGTTTAAATACAAAGGGCTCAATGATGATCTGAAGATGAACTTTGGATTACTGGGTCCTGCTTTTGATTGTTTTATTCATAGGACCCTAACCCCTTATTCACAAAGGGCAAGAAAAAATTTCCTAGCAGAATGTTTTCCCAAGAAGATAGTGGTCTTCCCCTCTCCCACTGGAGATTCCGAGCACAAGGTCACTTAGCTGAGCCCAGCAAGCCATCTGGTAGAGTCTGATAAAGATGGCCTAACTGAGAAACAGTGGGCTTGCTCTAAGAACAAGGGAAAAGCAGACTTAGCAGGATGGGAGAGAGTAAAAGTCCTTGCACCCATGCCAAAGCAACTTCAAAGAGTCTCTTTGTAGTTATGCCTTTAAAAGCCTACCCCACAGATGAGATACAATTCCTCTCTAACTTACTATAAGATGAGTTCCAAACATGTTTGTATTATGCTGATTAAACCTTGCTTATTACAATTTGGGCCTCTTTGGTGGTCTCTCTCTGGGGGTCGTAATCTGGGTACAACATTATTCAGTGTACTTGATTAAATCTCCTTTCTCTGCTTTTCACCATTCCTCAGTTCATACAGGGAGCTTCCATTGTCAAACTGACACAGTTGATATAAAGGAACCCTAGAGGAGTGATTACCCCATGGATCATGTCTGTGAGGCATTTTCTTCATTGTTAACTGATGTAGGTAGGCCTAGTTCACTCTGGGTGGTGTCTTTACTCAGAAGGTAGACCTGGTTGTATAATAAAGCAAACTGGATAAGCTAGGGAAAGCAAGCCAGGAGATAGTGATCCTCATTGTCCTGCCTTGTGCTCCTTCCGTACTGCCTGCACAAACAGACTACAACCTTTAAACTGAAGCAAAGTGTTTCCTATGCCCAGATTGCTTTGGCACAAGGTGTTCATAACAACAACAGTAACACAAATTAAACATCTTGTCTCTTAACTGGCATATAGGGTCCAAACCTAGCCTGTTAAGCTGTTAGAGACTGCGATTTTGCCCTAGACTCCCTGGGCTAACATTAATCACCACAGTTAGAATTCACATTTGTAAAGTAGTTTCTCCAGCAGAGGGATATAGATCACAGACTATTTGCTGAGGATTTGACTTTCACACTCTGTCACTGTGAGTGATTCATATCCTTTATTATGGTACTTTTAAATTTCTTTCTCTTTGTTTTGCTGGAGAACACAGGAGTCTTTTTGTTGGCTCTTAGATTTGCAGAATTTAATTGAAGGTCAATTTTATTAGCTTTAGCAAATAAAACAACAGACAGGTAAGACAGATACTTCAGCAGTGATTCTGATATGTCAGAATCACTGAAGTCCTCAGGCAAGCCTTAGAACTTTGTCAGTTGGCAGCACCATGGGAGTTGGGTAAGATGTTTTCAGAGTGAGCATGGAATTCTAAGAAGTGAAAGAGAATTTAGGATTTGATCTGATGTTAGAAAAAATTTAATAGAAGTGGGGGAAGAAAAAAATATAATTTTACTCTACAAGTTGGCAGCTTTCTTGGTGAAGATGTTTAAGCCAACATAAGGAACCAACGTAAGTCTGGACAGAGAGAAAAAAAACCTCTCACTTAACTAGAAAGAGAGCAAACAGTAGGGGAGTCAGCTGATGGCATACGGAGCAATTAAAGAAATATGAAGATTTAGAAAAATTAGAAAAAAAATAGAAAGTTAAAAGCAAATTCAGACTGAGTGAAGAAACTGAGAGTTTAGAAGGTGAAACTACTCAGAGGTCAAGATCATGACGTTGACTAAGAGTGAGGGTAAGATAGTCAAAGGAACTTCAGTTGGTACATCAGTGTTAGAGTAGACTTAGCACCCTAATCCACATTGGTGACAATAATCCACATTAAACTGGCAACAAAACCCTGTGAGCAATGCAGAAGAGTGACCAAGAACTCGTGAGTAACACTACAAAATCGATGTGCTAAGTCTTACATAACTTGGTCATTTATTTGTATGGAGATACATTTTACACTGTAGCAATCTACAGATACTTTGTATTCATTATGTGAGACTAAGATATCTTTATTAGCATGGGATTATGAGTTCATAAATCAATTTACAAACAGACAATTTTTCCCTGGAACCTATTGTTATGTATATGTTGAAATAATGACTATGTCTCCATAGGACCCAGAAAAAGAAAGAAAAAAGGAAATCATATAAAAATAATTTTTTATCAGTTCTTGTAAAATTCTGTTGGAATTTATTCACCCTAAATGCCATAAAAATTATACAACTTCTAAAATAGCCAATTTTTTATTTTTTATTTTTGATTCTGGGATTAAAATGATAACATTTCCCTCTTCTCTTTGTTACTCCAAATCCTCCTCTATACCCCTTTGGTCTCTTTCAAATCAATGACCTTAACTACTTTAATTGCTAAGAGATATCTTTCTAAATATATTAACACAAGCTTCTCAGTCCCTGTAAGGTTACTTGTACAAATGTGATTTCAGGACTGATCACTTGGAATTGGATGACCATTTGTTATACTCTTTCCTGAAAAAGACTATTTGTCCTGTTCTTAGAATTCGTAGTTGGCTATAACTCTTTGTATAGGATTGTGCTCTTCTTTAAGAAAGATAAAACTCATCCTTGAGGGACCTTACATTGTTTATTTGCTCATTCATTCATTCATTCATTCACACATGAATATATACAGGCTTGTATCCATCAGCCAGGTACTCAGAGAAGAACTGTTTTGTGCCAGTTTTCTGTAATATGTCTTCTCTAAATAACTCTGGTCAGTTAGCTTTAAGTGATTAATTAACACTTCTCAATAATACAAAGATGTATTATTATCTTGGAATCACATAATCTATTCAAAGGGAAGATAATAAAGATTAAACCAATCACGACAGAATTAAACACAGGGCATTGGAAGTAAAATAGCACATTTAGCTTGAAACTTTCATCTCTAAAAGATATAATTAGCTTTTGCAAAGCATGTAATGGGAAAAAGTATGTTTTTTCTTATTTTATTTACTGACTGTGGATCTCAGGATTGAATTAATTCCTTCTTTATTTCTCTAAAGAAATGAATTGCTTATAAAGGTTGTATTTTCAATATGTCTTACATTAGTTTTCAATGCAATATTCAAGACAGTCAAATTAGCTGTATTCTACATGAGCTGCCACATTGTAAGAACTTTACAGTGTATAGTATATTCCTCCTGTTTGAGGTAAATTTTTTTTTGTGCAAATTCAGGATATATATTTCTGGGTGTGGTAGTGTGAAAGATTCTTTACACGTCTAGTTGCTACTTTGCCATTTCAGGGTAAGTTAGTTCATTTTTCAAAATTTTATTGGTGAGGGAAACTGAATTCCAAATAGGTTAGGAAGACATTAGGTCATAAAGTTAGTGATGTCAGGGGAGGGAGGCTCTAAGTGGACGAGGTGCCAAATGGACTTTGCTGCTCTCTGTAATAGGGTAAGTTTTTCGAATTTTCTGCTCTGTCACATGAACCTGGCAGCTATATGACTCATGGTTATAGTAATAATGTTTAATATATATTATATTGATTATATATTAAAATACCAAATAAAATAAATTAATATATATTAAAATACCAAATTTTTAAGACATAATATATTTTTTATCTTCATAGCAAAATCATGATATTTTAGTATATTTAAGTTACAAGTAGTTTGAAAGTGCTATATTGAGGTTTAGAGAAGAAAAGTCCTGAAAAATCATAGATCAAAATGTGACTGCAGTTGGGACTCACCCCTAAGTTACTACCTGTGAATTCTGAATTCAATCTATAAACAGAGATATTTAGATGTCATTGTCATTGCTACCAATGAAGGTATGAAGGTGAAGGGAAGAGAACGGTGAAACTGTTGAGAAGATTTGAATTACTGTAATAATTCAGTAGGTCACACATTTCTTTTTTCAAAATCGGAAATAATGCAGTCTGTGATGCTGAAGTTTCACATTATGTGCTAAATAAGTATTTGCTTCATGAACAAATGACTAAAGGAAGGACCCAAGGCCAGGCTTCACGTCACGCTGTCACTCTTCATGTACAGATCGAATGAAATACTTTACAAATGGAAAGCACGGGCTAGGCTTTAGACGCATACCTGAAAAGGGTCTGCACGTTCACAATGGTTTTGGCATCTGCCATGTAGTCTTCCTCAGCACTCATGGTGCTCTCCTTGTCCACAACCACCATGTTGGCAGCAAAGGTCACGCCACACCTGAGCAAATCATCTAGGCTTTGATAAAAATCCACAAGAAAAAAAAAGAATACAATTTTAAATAAATCACAATACTATGACCACAGTTCATATTTGCTTATAGTTAGGTTTATGCATATTGTATTTGTAGATGAATTTAGCAAGAACACAGACAGACATTAAGGAGAATGATAAGGTATTATAATCTGGCGATATGCAAAATTCAGAATTCTGCAGATACCAACTGTTTCAAAGCACCCATATTTGGAATCGGTTTTTAGGAACACTTACTATATAAACAGTAAAATAGAAAGAATGGTAATGATAATTCATTATTACAGTTAATGTACTACTTCAAGGACACAATATTACAATTGGTTAAAGATTCTAAAAAGCTTTTTGTGAAAGTATAAGAGGGGTAAAGACTATGCTAATTCAGATAGCAAAGTTAATGTAGAAGTATAAAGGTATGTAATAAGTATTTTTAAATGTCTATATTTATTTATGTAAAATCTATATACTACAGATTCTTCCTACACTACAAAGAGAGTAGGATATATGTAGATGTATACCTACTTGTGATAAATCCTACCATAAAGCTAGAACAACTTTTTATCAAGGGACTGAATGGCCCAAGTTTTTTCGTCTGCCTGAGGTGACTAGAAAAACTAGGGTTCGACCACTTATTACCTATTCTAGTCAGTTTTCCCTCCTGTCCCTGTAAAATATCTTTACTAGCATTTATCTTAAAATTAGAGAAAAGGATGTTTACCATTGAGGCTGAAACAGGGACACTGTTTCACTGTCTTTACTGTATACAGACTTTAAAAAAATAATGCCAGGACAAAATCGAGTGGGACTATATTGACCCTGTACAGAATGTAGTAGTTACAAGATTCAGTGAAGACAGATAAGAAGAAAATTAGTCCAGACCTCCTGATTCAAAATAGCAACAATAAATTGTACACAACTACAGTTGCTACCAATAGTTACTGAAGTTTGTTTGTAGAAATTTCTTTAAAGCAGATGGTTGGTTTATAAAGCCATGTACCTCAGTGGCATTCCCGAGGCCTAAGCCTAAGACCTCCAGAGATAATTCAGGTGTGTGGCAGGCCGGGCAGAAGGGATGAGGGAGAACAGCGGGAGAGACAAATACTGTGTTTAAATTTGGAGCTATTTTCTGTGACAGAGACTTTATAGCTAAAACTGTGAAAACAGAATTTCATTCCAAATAAATTCACCACGAGAAAAGAGCCCAGAAACATAACATCCAATCAACACAATCTTCTTCAAGATTAAATCCCTAATATAATAGGTCAACTTTAAGTGTAGGAGATTCATTGTACTTATTATTGCATCATAAAAGTATATTATAGAAAGCATCTTGCAGCAACTGGGCATTTAGGCCAGTGCTAACAAGCTTGTCAGCATTTGTAACTCCTTGGTTTAAGAGCCCTTGGTCACTGGAAAAAGCTGTTGCCCCTTGTGGAGTGTAAGACGATGACTAAGTCATCTTGCTCCTAGTATCTAGTGATTTCAACGTATTTCCTAATATTTCAGCCTTCCAGAGATTTTTCACCATCAAAATTCTCGATTAGAATTTTATAGGAAAAGGGAATATAGATTTGTAAAAAGTCAGCTTTTATGAGTCAAAGAATAAGTAATTTCACAAAACTGATGGGAATGTTGAACCCAAATTTTTTTTAAGTGGGATTGTTCTAAGTTTCTTAATTCTACATGCTCTCGGGTGTATCTGTTGATTCCATCCTTAAAGCGTTTCCTGTGAATTATCACTAAATTATGTGCTAGAATTCAGAGAAAATACAAATGATTGAGATGTTATTGGTGAAACATTTGGAACTGCTAAGCTATTCAAGCTTAGGTTTTCTAATTGACACCCTAGCTTTTTTGAGTAGGCTATGAACGTATTTTCATGACTCTGGGCTATCTTTCCTCTCCCTGCTACTGCTCCACTGTGTATCATTTTAAAGCATAGTTGCTTTACAAAGTTCAGCCACCAGATGGCAGCCAAGGAAAAGCAATCCAAGAGAAATAGGCCTTAAAGATACTCAAACCAGTGTTCCCTTTTTTGCCCTTCCTTGACTCAGTTTTTCTAAGGACTAGAATGTGAAACTTGCAAGTATGAGGAAGTATTCTGGTTCCAAATAGGTTTTATATTGCATGGAAATTTCAAATAACACAAACAAGAATTATACATGGATACTTCATATATAATTCCCTCTGTAATATATACACGTGCATATATAGATATGGTGACCCACCTTAAATACTTACTAGTCTACAATAAATCAATCTTGGTTCATCTCCCCCTTAGGAGCTTATATCCTAAAAGTTTCCTTTTTTATTAGCATAAATACTTTACAATAGTATTTCATGTAATTTATCTGGTGATAATTTACATTTTCTCAATAATGGTGTCAGAATAGTGTTTATTTATGTTTTATGTTACTGCATTACATAATTACACGCATTACATAATTTCAATTGAGAAATTATATTATTATGAATTATGAAATACGCTTGAATAAGTTATCAAGCTATTTTTACTGTTTTTATTTCAAGTGATTGTAATAGTCTCAGTGCATTGAAATGTGGAATTTTCAAAGCATTTTTTAATGCCTTTAGCAATAATATTACTGCAAAAAGTGCTCCTTTTGCAAGAGGCATAAGACTGAAAGAGCTCTTCAAATGGTGTGCACCTGACCAGCTTTACATGCAGCAATGTCTGTTGCAATTCAGCAACGAATTACGGCTTAGACAATATGATAGAGGACGCAGAACACGGGCATGAGCTCTGCAAGCATGGGTCACCATATTTACTGGATCAACACGACAAAGTACACTCATCATGCAGGACCAAGACACAGCACTTGACAGACCACAGGGCACTACACTACTCATGTGCCGTAGACATTGTCACCTACTTGTCAATAGAGCCCACCATGTAGTAAACCATTGGAAACCAACAGATTGCATCCAGAAAATGCATATCTGGCCTATGTAGCAGATGGGTTACAAAATGAAACACAGTGTCACAACAGAGGCAGCACTTCTAGGAAAGGGAAGCAAGTTCATTTAGTTTGCATTTCCAAAACCAAACACAAGGCACATCCTAAACTGCTATCTTGCTAAAGAATATCATTTGCACTTCTTATGAACCAAAAATACACAAAGAAATGTGAAGTATAAATCAGAAACATTATGGCATAATTCTACAAAATCCTCCATGATTATTCTTAGTTAGTACTTAATGTTCATCGCTTAGCTCTGTTACCCAATGTAGAAGAGGATTTGAAAATGAAGAGCAAATGGTTTTGTTTTCTTAGATGACCTCAAGCACTACAAATGCCTCTAAGGAGTAATTGGTAAGCTTGAGAATCAAAAGAGCTTTGTCAAAGGAATGTATATAATCACAGTATGCTTCATATCTCAGTGTGTCAGGTGTAAGGTTCGTACATGCATGGAAAACTCTGTTATATAAAGTTACATTGACATTTACCCAATGTATTGTTTGACAAATGTTCATTAAGCCAAAATTTTTATTTATAAGATCAGCAAAGGAACGAATGATAATGTTTAAATGTTCTTAGAAATCACCTCATAAGCTATATCCACTTAATAACTTTTAGTTTATAATATTCAGCATATATAGATTCCAACTTTATCAATGAGCAATAAAATTTATTCTTTTATATTTAAAAAATTGCAGCTGATTAATTTATACGATATGTAGAATTTTAACTACATATAAAAAATCATGAAAACACAATATGTTTCATTCTTTAAAAAGACAGGTGGCAGAACTGGAGAATATTACAGAGAGGTAATGTTTACTTTGGGTTTTGAAAACTGAGTAGGGATTTAGCAAGTACAACAGAGTAGGAAAATTCCAGGTCAAGGTAATGAGAGAGTATTTGCTATTTCCCAGATACTGATCCGCAGTTTGATCAATTCTTGTCCTATCTGTTTACTTCCTGCTGTTGTCCCTCCTATTTCCTTAAACAATAAAGAAAAAGAAAGTACAATATAGTAATGTATTAACAAAACCTTCCAAATGATGATACTATTAAAATTTTGTCTGAATTTCTCCCTCCAGTGAATTTATTTGCAATATTGAATGAACCAGTAATTTTACTTTGTCTTAATCTACATAATTCAGTTTTGAAAATATTGAATTATTTAATTGATAAATCATATTCATGTCTGTAGTCATTTCTAGCTTAATTTCCATATAGCATGTTATGCACACCTTTGATCACTTTTGGGCATCATGAGTTTTGTCAAGATCCCAAGCATTCACAGAGTAAATATTATTGTCAGTCTTAAATCATCCTTAAAGCTCTTGATTTATGATGACTTGAATCAGTACTCTAACACATCATTTGTGGGATTTAGGATAGAGATTTCAATTCTATTTGTAGACTTTGTTGCTTCTCAAATAGGAAGGCAATGTTTGGGGGCTCTTGATAAACTTCATAATTTTAGAAACATATGTAAGGATGCAAGCACTAAAAGTACTGAAAGATCAAGATGTTTAGGGTCTTAAAAATATTTTTGCTTGCATGTTTTGGGATAATTTTACATCACTAGCTTCTTTGTTTCTGTTTTTTAAGTGCCATTCTTAATTAGTAATTGTAGATATGTACATGTATTATAATAACATCTATTTTAATCTGCCATATTCATTTAGTTTAAGATCATTTCAATTCTTTATACTATCTCTCTGTACAAATTTTCCCACTGAGTCTCCAATCTATGTGTTTATGAGATATTGAATAATAGATCATTGAATTAAACATGAGACTTAAATTTTTCTGAGAAATAAAGTGTACTCAGGAATTAAGCTATGGCTGCCATCATGTGGGAAAAAAAATCAAGATGAGATCTTCATGGATTTTTTTTCATCCTTTGATTGAAGAGATGACAAACTTTAAATAAGTGAAAAAAAGGTGTTTTTAAAGAAAACTCATCAATGTATTTACAACATGTATTTAAATAAACCAGAAATCTTCCAAATTGTTCAAACTTGATTTAAAACTATGTATCTTCATGTGGTTTCAGCTACCACAAGGGAAAATCAAATACCCTAAACTTTGTAAATACATATTTTTGATGAAAGACACTAACTTTTAAAACTCCTGTATAAAGTAAAAAAAGTAGAAATATAAAGAATACAATTTTGCCTTCATATATTTTGTAACTGCTCATTTTTCTGAGTTGACAACAGTATCTACAACACCAAACTACTTAATAATTTAATTTTCCTACTCATTGGGAGACAGGGAATTAGCAAACATAATCTTACATTGAGAAACATTAATATTGAGAAACTAAACAAACACATAGAACATTCATTGCAGATATGTTCCTTGTCTCTATTTTATATCATGTTTCAAAAGTACAATGAAAATTTTAATATACAAGAAAATTATTAATAGAAGAGAATAAAATGCATGATTTTCTTTCTGGTTGCCTAACATAGAAGCCTATCTTATCTATTAATTGGGACATGAAAGAATCATGGTAAAAAAAAAGAAATCTGGTGAAAAGGATCAGATGATTTATCTATATATTTTATAAAAACATATAAAAGTGTAGAACTTATTTATACAAAATAGATAAATCACTTCTGACACACAAAGAAATATTTTAGTTTTTTTAATCTAAGAGACAATGATAAATATGCCAATTGATGTATATCAGAATAAATTCATAGGCCAATGTAAAAAAGTAAAATTACCAGTTATAAATAAAATAAAGTGACAGAAATATACAAAGCAATCAATGTTAATAAGTGGAAGTATAAAAGTACACTTGGTAATCACAGCTCTCTCTGTAGAGTCTACTAAGAACACTGACTGTGAATACAAAGATTTATATCTTCATAAATCTCTCACAATGACACTGTATATTAAAACACAAAGTAGCTCAAAATTGCCAGACAGTGAAAAGGGTCATAAATTTTACAGATTTGCAAAACTCAAGAGCAAGTTTTCTATCCAATTAAATTAATACACAATATTTCTGCTTCAACTCTAAGGGAAAAAATTAATATATTTTTATGAGCAAAGCTTATCTCATCAATATTTTACAAGTATACTTTTAGGTAGTTGATTTATTTATTAAAATTGTTTGATCAGGGGCTGTAGAGATGCCTCAGCATTTAAGAATACTATCTGCTCTAGCAGAGCATCTGAATGACTCCCAGCACCCACAGGGCAGATCAAAACTCTATATCTTTAGTTGCAGGGAATCAAACCCCCTCTTCCTTGCTTTGTAGACAAAGCAAGTCTACAAAGTCAGACACAGTCAGACAAGTGTTGCACAGGATGTGCATGTAGGCAAAGTACCCATATACCTATAATTTTTTAAAAAAAAACATTAAGAGGTTAAGCTTAGTTGCAAATCCTTAAAATCAATGAGCACATGTGTGTGAATGTGCATGCGTGTGTGTTTTAGTGTTCAAGGCTAGGGTCTCTCATATGCTAGGCACACATTCATTCACTGAAACATGTCTCCAGGCTGTGTTTTCTTGTCCACTGGGTTTATATAAGACTTTTCTTTAACTTAAATAGTAACAATATCAAACTTTTTAATAGGAGAAGAAAATCTAGCATTTCTGGGCTGTCACATAAATGAGATCTTGCCTTAGTATGCTACATATATTATCTAAGTCTAGGAATAACTTAAACTTCTTACCATTTACAAACTAAAGAAAAAAGGAGGTGAGGCACAAGGATAAATATCATCCAGGCTGCTCTAGAGGTTAAGCTTAGATCTCATTTTGTCTGCCTCAAACAAACGTGTTTATTTCTATAGGACAGGGGTGGGTATTTATCATGTATTTTTAGCAGTTATTTACAAATAAGCTGAAGTGTTTAGGTATTATACGCAAAAAGGTGGATTTATGTAAAAAATGATCAGTGTAAAAATTAATGACATTAGCATGGACCTCATTAATTTTTGTTTGTTCCTTTGTTTTTGTTTTTCAAGACAGGGTTTCTTTGTGTAGCCCTGGCTGTTCTGGATCTCACTCTGTAGACCAGACTTGCCATGAACTCACAAAAATCCATCTGTGTCTGTCTTTTGAGTACTGGGATGATTAAAGACGTGTCACCATGGCCTGGATACCCCCATACCATTCTGAACTTGCCCCAACTCCTGCTTTCTGGCACATTTTTGTCTAACTTTGTTTAATATATTCCAGCTTTTATTGTCAGCTAAATTTCAGCTGGGTGACCTTTAAGGTAGTGTCTATAATAAAAATATTTGAAGTCTCTCTAGAACAGAACACCGAGGAGAACAGATGGTGACCCAATCAGAACTGACATCACTCTGATGAACTGTGGACAGATCAGCATTGCTCTGATGAGGTACAGAAAAGATGTTTTCAATACACCAGGCTTGATAAACACTGAAATGTGTAAGTCTTTTTGTTTGGAAATCTTCTGAAGTTCTATTTTATACTGTTATGTGTTTTAAGTATTAACTGGATTTACATTTTAATACTTCATATTTATGACACATCTGTTTTTATATGGAATTAATTTTGTCTTTTTGATTAATTTATCTCCACAGCCATTCACTTAATATTTTCTTCACCACTGCTCATTTAAACTTTGTCAAAATCTCAAAATTAAGTAATGCTTGCCAAAGTAGGGAGGGTCATAATTATAAAAGTTATTGAATATGGATCTATTTTAAGGAGAATAACATCATTTTATATAATTTTGTAAACAAATTGCAGAACAGAAGCCATTTCAGAACAACAGGTGTTTCATTGTTTCAAAAGGGGGGAGAAGATTGCATAGGACTCCCGGGAGCATTAGAGTTCAAGTTCTGATTCCTCATTCTTCATCAAAGGAACTGAAGATAAGTAAAAATGTTAGATGTCACTTTTGAGACATACATAGGAAGCTGAATGTTTTATAACATGTCCTTGGATTTCAGCAAATAAACTGAAACAATTATAATACAAAGTGTATGGTAATAAAACCCCTTTAAACTTAAGTATAATTATGCTTAGGAGAAATCAGCAAACAACAGCACCATGTTGAAATTAATAATCTAAACCATCCACAATTGGTAAGGGTGATATATCTTCAATGGGTAAATATTGGAATTTAAGCTAGATTGTTGTCTATAAAACTAACTGAAAACAATACATATTGTCTGTACACTTGTAATAAAATTTTACCTTAGGTAAGATACAAAGGAAAGAACAATGAATTAGTCGTTGCATAGCTGGACCTAATTCTAAAATTGACCTTGGGGACATTATCTGGATGTCATTACATCTTTAGCTCTGCTTCATATCATCCGTAACAAAAGTTTATTCAAATATTAGCATTAAGACTGCTAACTCCCTGAGTACATTTCTCTGGAGCCATGATTTCTATATAATATGAATACATAAAATATAAAATAAAATACAAATATAAAATATGATGATTTGCAATAAATATTTAACATTCACTATTATTATAATCATATACATGGAAAGTACACCAACTTTTGAAATTGATCTTCATAGTTTAATTCAATTAAGAGAATACTGAAAGGCAATATATACACAGAAATAGTAACCTTAAAGAGAAATAGTGGCCTGTCAATAATCCAGAAAATGGAGCTTTCAGACATTTTGTGTGACCAATAACATTCAGAAAATAGGGCTATATACAAAGAATCACAGAACTATATAATCCTATTGAATGAACCAATACTCCAGGATTCAGAAATAATAGTAACTTTTTTTCAAAATATGACAAATAAATTTTGAATGGAATGGCTTGAACCATGTTTGATATGATAATGAGGTAAAGGGGAATAAATGCATGAGTTAAGACTACTTTATAAAAATGGAGACTAAAACTGAGGAGTATACTTCTATTTCATAAGTAAGACATCAATAAAAGATAAAATGAGTATATTTAGAGGTGGTTAGTGAAAAGTTCCATATCAGGAACTAAAATTTAATATTGAAATAATGTGAGGAAGAGGACAGACCGGTCCAGCTTGAGAACTATCAGAGGATGTTCTGAACACAGTACACTTCTTTCTTTTGATGGTCTTCCTTCTATATTTTTATAATTTGGGGCTTTAACTGAGTTAAAGTATGAGGATACCACAGTAGTCTGTGATGACCATCTTTCATATTGTTTGTCGCATTATAAGGGCATCCCATAGAAAACCAGCTCCAAACTAAATATTTTACTTAGTTAACTGAAGTGTCTACAGTAATAACTTGGCTGCCCTGCAGCTTCTTCCCAGAGAGCCTCCAGAATTCAGAGTGTATCGAAAAAACTGGGAAGGAGCTTGGCAATCCTTCCATTGTTGTGGCCATACTACACACTGATTGTCAAGCTCCTGGCGTTTGCTTTCATATGCTTAAATATCTTGTAACACTGTGCTCATGACAACCAATTTGTTTACACTTACAGTGAAAAGAAGTACAACTTTAAAATAAAATCATTTTGACCATTTCATTCAGGGATCTATGTATTCATCTGTAGGATTTTCTAAATGTTTAAGTAGTCGTATTTTAAAAAATAATCCAATCAAAAAGTTTCCAAATATACAGAGGTGATGCAGCACAACATGCATTTTTTGTTTATCATATGTGAACATTATCATAAGTAAAATACACAATGACATCCCAAGCTATAACATATAAATGTAGATCAATAAATGCTTTTCTGATAATTTATGGTTAAAGAACAAAACTGTAAAATTTTGGCAGGTGTCTTCCATGCCTGTTGATTAAATTGAAGAAATTTGCAAAAGGTATTTCAGTGACTACTTTCCACTGGTAAATGACCATTTGCATATTAATTTCAAATAAAAGTCTCCAACTCAATGATATTTAACTAATATTGGTGAAGCATCACCATAATCAATAATGTTTTCCATCATAGCATATACTATATCTCCCAATGAATTCTGTACCATAATGTATCTGATTTAAAGTAGTATCAGTAAATTTAAGCAAATTATTTTAATGTACAGTAAAATTAAAATCTCTGTCTGTGTATCTTAAAATATACTTACGGGTTATCCAATAGCAGAACTATGGGATTTAATTCTTTCTTTGGTCTATAATATGCCCTGAGAGGTACAATAAAATTATATAATCCATTTCCAGCTGTTTCAGCTGCAACTATAATTAGTTTATTTTTGAATCCATAGGCTTTTGCGTCCTCATAGTAGTTATGCTGGCAACTCTAGGGAAGAAAAATTATACAAAGAAATGCCATTTTTACACTCCACTAAAATTTGGTCAAATAATTTAGGATATATGGTTATGTAAAATTTATCTATCTAGTTTTCAATCAGATTGGAGCATAGTTACATTTGTCATTACCAGTTCTCCAGCTTGATGTGGGAAAAAAGTGATAATAGTGAGAAGGAGAGGTAGGATACAATTGATGCCGAAATTGGACGATGTGTGTACTGCTAGCACTGCAAGCTAAACGTACTTTCAGTACAGTCACTCAGCATCTATTTTGATACAGCATTGACATGTGACTTCCTTTGGAAAATACCTTGATGCTAAAAAGCCCCAGGGATATTACCATTACTAGGAACTTAAAGTTATGCAATAAAAAGAAAATAATGCAGAAAAACTAGAAAAGATAAAAACCGAACTGTTTAAGTCCATACCCGGGTTAAAGCGTAAAAAGCAATACATACAAAACAAAGCACAACATTTGATCAGAACTCACTACAGAGCTGAAGTGAACACGAAATTGTTAGAAAACTAGTTTGATTTCTGAGAGATTAGACTCAGAAGAAATTAATTAACATTACTAAATCAAGACAATTTTCAAACTAAATTATCTGTGTATTAACGAACTTATTAGAGTTTTTCTTCACCGTTATAATGTCTCTACATAAACTTTTTAATGTATTGGAGTCAGTATCATTTAGTTCTCTGTGCGTTCCTTACCTATGAAGTATCCATTTCATTAGTCTTTAATAAAATTGATTTTTATATGGTGGAAATAAAGCACCATGTGTGAATAAAATAAGAAAACAATTATATCTATAAAAACTACAGATTTTGATGCTACAAAAGTCACAAAATATTGTGGAATATGTTTAAAGAAATAAGAAAAAAGCACTTAAAGAATTAACAAAGTCCTACTTAATATTCAAAACAGTTGTTTAAATATATTATATTTATCTTTATATATTCTCTGAAGTTGAACAATATAATTCAAACGTTAATTCAGAGTTGAAGATACAGGTCAGTGGCAAATCAAATTCTTGTGTGAAACACCAAGCTCAATTTCCAATAGTGAAAAAAAATTAAATAACTTATTTAATGTAGTTGAAGAAATCAACTACAGAACAGAGAACAGAGATGAAATAGCAACCCAAACACAAAATACAAAGCAAAAATAAAAGCTACAAGCAGAAATAGAAATCACAGTAAGAAAGAAACCTTATTCAAATAAATATTGACTGAGAATTTTCTAGGAGTGAACAAGCCACAAAGCCTCAAAGAATCAGTGAATGCTAATCCTATGAATAAACAAAGTCACATATTTCCATACATTATTATGAAAACATAGTCCAGCCAAGACTATGGGATATTAAACATTCATGGAAGAAAAGTGATTAGCTACAAAAGATAACAATAAGAAAGATGGATATTTATGGTAGTCAGAAGGATAGAGGCATTGAAGAAAGAAGCTATTGTAAAGATAAACACCAAGCACACCATCCTTCCTGCATCCAACGCAAGACATAATGAAAAAATTTGTCAGCCAGCAAATCTCACTTGCAGAATTTCCAAAAACTGAAAATGAGGCTGTATGAAAATGATCTAGTAAGTAGAGGAGAAATATCTAAAGGAAGGGAATGGCAAAGAATAGAATCAACAAGTCTTCATAAACTGCAGGGCAGAGAAATTTATAGTTCCAGTATTCAGAATCTACAACCATATAAAGAAATAGATAAGGTCACCAAGAAAGGGGTTGAAGACTATTGATGAGTGAAGGCTTAGAAAGGTTAGAACTGCAAAACCCTTGAAATATCACAAGGTAAGAGAACTTTATGGCTTCTGAAGACATGAAAGGGACACCATCATTAAGAAAATCCAAGGAGACAATGTGAAGGTAGTGTTGAAACATGTTGGCACTGGTACAGAATGATAATGCCATCCCAAACCACCCACTTCACAGAGACAGTGGAGCCAACTGATTAATGCCAACCCATAATCCCAAAGTAAACTTCCATTTTCAGAGCAGACCCTATATACCAGTCTAATATTAATAAAACAGCAAAATAATCTGCGCTATAGCCATGAATCAATAATATATATTTTTCTTTATCAATGTAGCAGAAGGCTGTTAATATATTGCTTTTAAAGGTCCTCTACTGGGGCGATAATCTTCTTTTATGCGAGCTGAGTCTTACAGTGAGAATTAGATTTGTTGCTTGAAGATAATTCACTTTTACTCTCCTGGTTTCCCGATGCTTCCCCAGTCTCTATAACTATAATTATAACTATAACTATATCTCTATCTATCTATCTATCTATCTATCTATCTATCTATCTATCTATCTATCTATCTATCTATTACCACAAAGTGAATTCAGGCATCATGGTACCTAAAATATATGTCAAGAATCTTCTTGAAGGAAAACATCAAAAGTGCTATATTTGAACATGACTTAGGAAACTGTAGCCATGGAAGAAGTCAATGCAGGTGAATATGACTAAAACATGACATCTTTTAATTTAGCAAAACACAACAGAGATGAACAGTAACAGCAAATGCTTCAAAAATAGAAGTTAAAAAAGAGGACATCAAAATACTAAGGCCCTGAGAAATAGAATTCCAAATGAAAATGGAGCTACATGGAATACTTATGAGAAAGAGAAAGAAGCACTGGCCAACTTGAGATAGATGACGTTTAGAGCTCACAGATATGCTTTCAGTCTTCTTCAAGAGTAGCAACAGACAACATTTGTAACTGAGAAAACAGTAAACATATAAACAAAATGAATTGAAACACAATTCAATAATTAACTATATTAAATTAAATTTAATGACTAACATAACCCTTCTAAGGACACCATAGCATTAAAATTACATTTATTTTACAGACAAGAAAGCTGCACGTCATTGTGGTTTTCTTAAGTTGTCCATAACATGAAAGGGTGCTGGAATTATAATTTTAACCCAAATAAAGAATAAATGAAGAAACTCCTGATTAGGAGTCAAGGCTTGCTTGCATCTCTTTAGGGTATGTAATGCTACACTTTAGCCTTTTCCTCATTACTCAGGAGGAGAGAATCAAAGACAAAGACAAAAATGATCATATTCTCAGACTTCTGTTTAGAGTAAATTCTTTAAACCCTTCTGGCAGGAAGAGAGAACTATATGAAAAATGTGGGAATGAGATATGAGGCAAGATACGTATATCAGCTTCTACCTAGTCATAAATGGACTTATCTCATTTAGTCATGAGATTTTTTTAAAACATAGATTTAATATGCTAACAAACACAAATTGTAACTAAATAGTAACCAAAAGTAATTTAACAGTTTTAAGCCTCTGTCTTTCCTTTTTAAAAAAAATAACATAAGTTGGCTACGTAAGTAGATGAATAAAGTTGTGTGTGAGGATAAAAGAAAAGTTAACCATTTTATAATATCATGTTTATATGTAATGGACTTTATATGTTTTTAATATATATCATGTTTATAAGTAATACACTTTACCATATTTAAATTTTCAATAAAGTATTTTGGACAATTGTATTTATTTAAATGTGTTCAATAGCTTATGGTATAATTTTATTATTGGAGAGAATAGCAGCAACAAGTAACCATTACCTTGTCTAATCTTAAGCAGCAGAAGGGCACTTTTTCTTGAAGCAGGTGACAAAAAGTAGGTGAGCTTCCTATGTATGGAGAGTAAGGTGGGTAGCCCTTGGCATATCTGGAAAGCAATATGAGATGTTACTTTTGGAGAAGTCATGGAGAGATAGAACCCTCAGATATGACCCTGATCTTCTGCTTGATTATATTAGAATTAGAAATCTATGCTTCTATCTTATCATGAAAATCACATAATCTTCAAAATGTGAGGTAAATTATTATTAAATATGACTCAATATAAAGTTTTGTGACCTATATTTTTAAACAGTAGAGAAAGTATTTTCTGTCATGTAAAAAATATATGGTTTGAATTCTCCACTAATGATATCAGCATCAATGAACCACAGCCCTTGTTGGTTACTGAGATCAGCAGCAATGAACCACAGACATTGTTGTTCAATGAAACCAGCATCAGTGGACCACAGCCATTAACACTCATGTTGATCTAATAATGGGGTATTTGTGATTGATTCAGCTAGAGAAATGAGCAACTGCAACAAGAAATATAGATACATAATAGTCTTTTCCTTTTAGAAAGTATTTCTCAATCATCGTTCTTGAAGACATAAACATGTATCCATAACAAATAGCAATATTATGCCTTACAAAGACTGCATTATAATGTTTTGCTGTATCAATATTCATTAGCCATGCACACATAACTAAAGGAGAAAAAGTAAGTTAATTAGTGAAAAAACAGGGTTTGTCCTGGAATTGTTCTTAAAATATTATCAGAGACATTTAGTTTGTTTACTGACTTTTAAAATCAGCCACCTGCACATTTTGGCTGCACCAGTGTAGAACATGGAACTTCTAAAGGGCAGAAGCATAAAAGTTAATTAGCAAATAAAAAAAATTACTTGAAGCAACATTTTCTCATTCAAAAGGGAGGCTCTTGATTTTTGGTAACGTTTCCTGAGATATCATAAAGTTAAGGCCTTGTTGATAGTACTTTCTAGATGCTGGTTTTCTGCATATTAAATTGTGCACATTTTATAAATTTAGAAGCTGCAGTCATCACTGTTACTTTCATATCTCTATTTCTTATAAAACAGATCTTTTACCTCTCCATGAGCTAGAAATCTAAGAACAAATATTTCCTTCACAGTTTAAAACATTTCCTACAAGAATGGCTGCCAGCAGATATGGTTGCCTAGTCTGCTGGTTTCCCATCCTATATTCTTCAAATGTACTTGAGCATTTGGACCACAGAATACTTTGAGACAAGACTTTGTCTTTATATATACTGACATTGTATGAAACAAATAGAAAGTGTGGATGAATTTCAAGTTTATTTTTCTGAGTTTCAACGACAGCTCATTTTCAGTTCAATAAACCATGAAATGATTTTTTATGACCGCAACTGTGAGACTGAGACACGGTCAGCGATGACTGTCCTGATACCGCTAGTAGCAGTGATGGCACTTGTAATGACTAATGCCACTGGTTGCTAAGCATGAAACATTAAAGGAGCACTTTTATTCATCTTTTCCATTAGGCTTTATATAACACAAGGAGGTGGCAACAACCATTATTTACAAATAAATTGAAGTCAGACTGCTTATTTGCAAACACACATCATAAGGCAAAACTGGGATGGAATAAATCTTTTGAGATAACAGGTCAATACTGTAGACCACTGTTCTTTCAACTTTCCTATGGTAACATAATGCAGAGGATAGCACATTATAACATGTATGATAGGCTTAAATATGATGACTTCTATACAGGTAGATACTGTAATAGAATGGAAGGTTAATGAAGGATGAATACGTCTTTCATTTGTAAATTTAAACTATTTCTAGCTTCCAAATATTAAAGGAATTCTAAGTGGTGAAATGAGAAAACACTTCATGTTAATATGTCATTTGATAAACTTTTGAACTTAATGATGGCTAATCTTGCTTGTGAACTTGACAGATTTTAAAATCACTTGGAAAATATATTTATAGGTGATGACGATTCCAAAGAAATTTAACTGATATGACCAGACTCACTGTGAATGTAGGCAGTATTATCTCAGGGGCTGAGGTCCTACAGTTAACAAAAAGGAGAGTGTCAGTTGGGCACCAGCATTCCACCTATCTCTGCTCCTGAGTGCACATGTGACCAGCCATCTTTTGTCACCATGCCTTCTATGTCATGATCAAATGCAATCTCAAACTGTGACCCAAAATACACCTTTCTGTCCTTAAGGTTATTTTTGATTTTGTCACAAGAGTGAGCAAATCACTAATGCAAACTTCAAAATAGATGTGAATAAAAGAAATTAAACATAGAAGTGCAGTAGAATGAAATACAACTTTGAAAATGTAACTTATATTACATGCAAACAAAACTGTATATTTTTACATTAAGTTAAAGATAATTTAGAAAAAATAGGGCTGGAAATATACATTGAAGGCAGAAATTGATGTTTTTATAACACTCTGTGGTGAGAAAATGCTTAATAGAAAACTATTTTAGTAGAACTATAGAGCAATGATTCTGGATCATCCAGAAGAAAAAATATTGTTCCCTTCCATAATTTTAAAGTTCTGGAAGACTTAAGTTCAATCCCTTGATGAGAAACTATAGGCAATTAATGACATGAGTCTTCTCCAAGGATGAGCTATCTGATAGGTTCTTCAATCCAAAGTTGTCAACATTAAACACACGGATATATAATCAACACTAAATAGACACCACAGAATGCTTTCATATATACATGTTTATATATGTAAAAATAATTATTAATGAAGAAGTCATGACGTTGAGAGGGAGAGTAGGGATATAGTGAAGGAGATGGAAGGTGAAAGTTGAAATGGAAATGATGTGAATCTTGTATCCATGTAGGAGAGTCTCCAAAAATTAAACTAAAAATTAGCAAAAACAAAAGCTAACAAACAAAAACTTAGAAAATCAAACCTACTCTAAATTTGAAGAATTTTCTTCATCTGGTGTAGTTTCATCTTCTGATTGGTCACTTAAAAGATCACATGTTTGAATTGATGATGAATCTGCAACCTCTAAAACAGGAGCAATACTAGGTCTTCTTAATTCTTTGTTTCCTTCTGAAGGAAGAGCCAGGGTAGGGCCACTTGCTGTCCTACAACTTGTGTCTTGCAAGTCTATAGCCACAGTACCTAAAACAATAAAACAAACAAACAAATAATCCACTAGGACATTTCTATCACCTGAGTCATAATAATCAATTGGTGGTGAAAATTATCACATTATTATGAAATGTTATCACATTATTAGGATGGTTGTGTGTTTGTGTGTGTTTATGTGTGTGTGTGTGTGTGTGTCTGTCTGTCTACCTTCCTGTCTATTTATCTGTCTAAATTATAGCTATTGAAGCTCAAAACTTGATTCTTTTTCAGTTAAAAATTTCACTGGGTAAGAAATAGTGTATCCATAAATGTATATCACAACTTATATGTGGGGTCAATTAGACATAGTAACACAAACTTTTAATGTCAACAGTCAGATGGTGTATGCAGGTTGACTCTGTGAGTGCAAGGGTGGTCTTATCTGCCTACTGAGTTTCAAAGATACCCAATAAGACCCTGTATCAAAAAACTATTTGTTTCAGTTATAGTTTCAAGAGTTTCGACCTTGGATCCAAGTGTGGAAATACAAGAGGCAGAAAGGTCTTTAAGAGGTTTGGTCTCCTGTGAAGTCATTAAGAGAGATCCAGCACTGAGTCACTGAAGGGTTTCAGCAAAGATAATGGTGGTGGCTACTAAAACCACATCAGAGAGAGAGACAAAGAAAGAGAGAGAGAGAGAGAGAGAGAGAGAGAGAGAGAGAGAGAGAGAGAGAGAGAGAGAGAGAAAGGATTTTCTTTAGAAGGAATAGAAGATTTTTCTTTTGTTTGGTTTTGAAGGATTCAAATTTTATAAAATCAATTTATTGATGCAAAGAATAGCTATCCGGTCTGTTATTATCTTAAAGTTGTAGAAGTGAGTGCAGATCTGCTACATTCACTGATACAGATGATCATGCAGCATCCTAGTACCTCAAAAAGAAAAAAAAAGAAAGAAAATATGGCATGCTAAGATTTTTTTAAGACCCTGTCAAAAGCAAATTGGGACCCACTTCCCTGCCAAAGTATACCTCATCAAAATCTCCCTCACTTGTTTTCAATTAGAAGATAATACACATATGTGTCTTCATAGAAACACATTGTGTGTTAAATCCTCTCACTTTCAAAGGGATATTTCCATAATCTCATCACCGATATATATGACTGTCCATTACCTACAAACACCTAGTTGTTTTCTTTCGTAAGAAGACAACATATTAAGAGAACCATGGTCTGTTCTGTCTATCTTCAGTTATCCTGAAATTACTGATATCAACCAGAAGTCTGGGCCCATAGAAAGAGCATGGAAAATTTATAATCCACCAGAGAGATCTGTAAAAGCAGTTAGGTGTGTAAAAACAAGACTTTCTTTGCAACATCTTTTACTTTTACAAATGTTTTGTTCTTTCTGATGTCTTTCTCTTTACTATAAAGAGATAACTTGTTTTTTAGGTAGAAAAAAATTTATTTTTGTCATTGACCATTTTCTTTATCTTCTGTGAAAAGTCTATTTTTTGGATCATAGGTCTTCAGAGTATAAAATCTACTGTATATTATATGTTCATCAGTTTTATTCTATTTTATTTTTCTATATGAATCTCATAGTATATTTAGTAGTTGACTAAATCTTCCATAAAATCACAAAATAATTTAGATGCCATCACAGATATTAATTTATCATAGTTTGGGAGGATAAAGTTTCAGAGTAAAGGTCTTCAAATTTTTGTGACCTTTTTTTGGAGAATGGTGAAGGACAGTACTGTTCTAGGTATAATTTCTGGTTTGGCGACAGACATATTCTTCATCAACTTTTCACATCAACTTTCTGTATGTGTGTCTATGCTGTGATAATACTTACTGTCAGTTCACTAGTCACATGGAAATCATGCTAATTTCAATGATCTCATTTTAAATTTATTTCTTAAAAACCCTCAAGCTCCTCCCCCCTCCCTCCAGGTCCAGGAAGAAAACCCTGACTGCTCTTGGGAATGGTGAGGGACAAGGAGAAGGAGTGGGGGGAGCGGGAGGGTATTGGGAGGAGGGGAGGAAGTGGAAATTCTTTGAATAAATAAATAAGAAAAAAAATCCCTCAAGTTCCAAATAAGGTCATATACTATGGCACTGGGATAAGGTAGGGCTTTACAATGTAAGTTGGGACAGTCACAAATTTTATATAAGATTATTTTTGTCTCTCTAACGTTTTAAAAATACAGATAATTAAATATCCTACACCTTTATCTCTGATTTCCTTGGGGGTAAATAGTGCTTATCTGTCATCTTATTTTGGACCTTCTTCTCTTTTCTTGTGTGTGTAAACATGTATGTGAATGTGTGTGCATATTTGTGTGGGCACAGATACACAGTATATGTGGGTGTACATAACAAATATATAAACATATGTGGAGGTCAGATTTCAAATTTAATATTCTTCAGGAATCTATAACTTGCTTTTGGGGACAAAGTCTCTCACTTGGTTCAGCTCAGCAATAAGGGATTTACTTTGATCTGCCTCTTCAACACTGGGATTACATGTGTGTGCTAGCATGTTCTGCATTTTCATAGAGATTATACTCAAATTCTCATGTTTGCATGACAAGCATTTTATCCACATATTTATCTCAAAATTACTCAGTGCTTTACTTTCATTTAGATGTTAATAGAAATAATAACAATGCTTTATTTTATTCATTCCACACATTCAACCTGTGACTAGCACTATTTTGTGACTTTCTGTAATCACTCTTGACCACAACTATGACTTTAACCTTCTGGAAATTCAATTCAGTTGTATAACTGCAGTTGGGAATAAAGACAGACATGAGGGATATGCAATTTTAACAGCAGAATCCGACTCTTTTAAGGACTCTGTAGAGGAGTAAAATCATGAAGCTCAATAGCATATGTGTATGTATTGTGTTGTGTAAGGATGGCAGGATGTAGAAATAGCAGCCTGTGATTTAGAGTAGTGGAAGAGTTAAAAATAATAATAAGGACAAATCAAATTCAAGTTAAATAGCTCAAAAGGGAGAAAGAAGAACATTTACTGAGCAAATGAAGATAATATAATTGTATAAAAAGAATGGCATATATTCCTTAAACAAGGGCTTATACACTTATTTGTTTACTTGTGGTTTAGTGGAAAAAATATAATTAATTTTATATTAAATGGATTTATATTATTTCACTATTGTGTAATAAATGCCAAAATAAAATGATAAGAGTAGGATGAAATGAGTCTTGAAAAAAAACAGAAAATGCTGGAAATATTCCAAATCAGATATTGTATAGATAATTAACAAGTAAAACATACCAGGCAAGCACTTAAAATTAGTAACATAAAGTAATTATTGAATATCTTTATTAATCTTATGTCTGATGTGAGATATGCCTCTGTATGCTGTGAGTATGTTTTATTACCATTGGTTAATAAAGAAGCTTTCTTAACCTGTGCCAGGGCAGAGTATAGCTACACAACAAATCCAAACAGAGATAGAAGGAGAAAGAAGACCAAGTCAGGACATGCTGAGAGGAGCCACCAGGGAAGCAAGATGTTAGGTAACAAGCCACTAGACTTGTGGTAAAATGCAGAATAATAAAAATGGCTTAATTTGAGTTGTAAGAGCTAGTTAATACCAATTCTGAGAGAATAGGCCAAACAGTATGTAATTAATATTAATCCTCAGAGTGGTTATTTTGAAATTGACTGGGAAGAGAGTAACTGCCAGTAACATGTATTGTTGCTACAATAAGAGTTTAGAAATTTTGTTCTATGCTATATAATGATACATAGTTTATAATATACACAAGGAAGTTTTGAAACTATGAATCTTTATTAATATAGATGTGTGTTTATAATCTTTTAAAAAATACAAACTAAAGACAATTTTACCAAGTATGTACTGACCCATGCTGGCAATGATGCTGTGGACAGGTAACCTTGAAGGACCATGATAAAATGACCTTGATACATTGCTTTTTCTCTGCTGGTCTTGATTCTTAAATGCTGAATTTTCTTCTTTGGTAATATTAATGTAAAAACATATATCTGAAGCATTCATAATGTATCGAGGACCTGGATTCAGCAAAATGTTTTTATTATCCTCCCTCCTAACACCAATCAAGCAGACACCAAACCTTAATTTAAAAGAAGAATATAAGAGTTTAAGAATTACATTTGAGGAAAATTATCTTTTTGTTGTTTTAAATGCTTACATTTATAAGAAAATTAATCAAATAAAATGTATTAGAACACCATAACAACATCAAATAATAAAACTAAGAAGCAGGAGAGGATTCTACCATTAATAATACTATTTTTAAAGAACATAATTAATTCATTTTGTCATAAGCATTATGCTATATATATATATACATTTAAATGACAAAATATAAATGAGAATATAAAATATTAGACTGCTGGTCATAAAATAGAGGTAATTTCATTTTATATTTTTAGGATAACTAATAATGTCAAAATAATGAACAATATTTCTTACCTTTTTCAAAATATTTACAATCTATTGGAATTAGGGAGACTTTTATGAAATGTCATGTGAAAAGAAAGTTATATCTCTGAATCACCCTTACTATCATTTCTACGACCTCTCATATATTCAGCTTTAGAAAGAAACATATAAAATAGTCTTCAATGGTTGTATATGTTCAGAAGAAGAAATTAAACATATTGAAAGTAATACAGTATTAAAATATTTCTTCTTGCTCTTTGGTAATGTTCAAACTTTCAAAATTTATCTTAAAAACCTCACAGAATAAGTGAGTGAGTAAAATTGGAAATATATTTATTAGCAAAATATGTATAAATAAAACCATTGAGAATTAGAATGAGTAAACTATATATTATTTAAGGGGAATATATTATTACAAAGTGCAAAAATATATTACATATAATTATTTTAATGTAGATAATTTTTGATATATGCTTTTATTCCTTAAAAAATAATTTTGTCAATATAGGAAAGGAAAAACAAATCATCCTGACTAAGCTAGAAAGTGTATATAGTATCATTTATTTAACATTCCTTTTGGACAATGGAAAGGTTATAATCAAATTATTATTTATTTACTTTTGGATAATTGTGTGTTGTTTCATAAACAAAAGTTGACAATCAGTAACTATGATTAGGCTTGTCCACATAGTGATTCTGAGGGCAGCCTTAACTACATGAGACCAAGAAGCAAAAGATCGAAGGGTGAAAATGTGATTATTTTCTTTCTAGTTTCATTCTTCATCTGTTTCTGTTACAGTATACATATATATATATATATATAACTAAATATGCATTATATAATATATATATCATTTTAAATTCCATTTATGTAAAAAGATTTAATGTTTTATGGTTGAAAATTCTTAATTGGCCAGGATGTTATGAGGGTCACAGATGTATTTTCCTCTTCGTAAACTTGACTTGTTGATACTAAATGTTCATATATTAAATGGAACAAAATTGATGCTAAAAAGTCAAAATGCTAGAAACTCATGAGCACCAATCTGGGTTGATCGTTGGAAAGCTGTTTATAAATGATCTTGTTGACTGACTGATGAGTTAAATTCTCCACTGAAAACAGAAACATACTTTTTGTGTGCATGGAAAGAAGCATAGGTAAAACTCTTCCCTTCATATTCAGCAAAAAAAGTACTTTCTTCTAATACGATGTGATAGACTTCATTTCCAGAGCACCTCCCGTACATCTTCTGCCATTGTTCTGGCGACTGCTGCCCTTCTCTGCAACACAAGCACACACACATACACGAAGAGGAAAAGACAGTGAATGTGGGTCAATGATGCCATTGGCTGGACAGTCAATCTCCAAGGCCAAGAACCAGTCAGCACAATTAGAGGAGATACTTACATTGGATTCTGAGTTCAGATTAATGACATCACACTAAATTGAATTTAATATCACATATAACATTAAAATGATGATTTGTGAGAAAGTAGAAAGTGAAATTTTACAAAACTCAATGTCAAAAATATTTATTCTGGGCATGGAACCATGAGTCAAGTACTTGATTTTTTTCTGTTTGTGGAAAAGCTGCACCCAAGTCCAGTGTGTAGAACTTGTTTCATTGTCTCTGTCATAAGACAAAATTTATTTTAAGATACACCTTGACTCTTATAGATACTGAATTTGCTTCATGTTTAAATTTTTGTTTTTCATGATATCAATTTGAGTTTGCAAAAGTATATGATGTTAACTTTTGTCCATTTAATGATCAATACTCCTCTCATACTACGTATGCCTCAAGAAAAGACAGATATTGATGTAGCATGATTTTAATTGATCTTAATAATAAAAACCTAGAGTCATAAATTAGGGGGTGAAAACTAAAAGATCAGAAAAGCAAAGCAGTCAGATCTTTAATCCAAGTACACGGGAGGTGAATATGAGAAGGAATAGGGCTGGGCAGAGAGTGGAATATAAATCTGGAGGAAACAGTAGCTCAAGGCATTCTGTCTGAGGATTCCTAGAGAGAGACTTGATCACCCATTCTGTCTGAGGACTTGTTTAGATAAGAACAAGTGTCTGGCTGTTCTGCTTCTCTAATCTTTCAGCATTTACCCCCATATCTGACTCAGAGTTTTTATCATCAAAACCAATTAAAACTCATGTTACATATTTAAAAAATACACTTCTAAATAAGGGTCCCAGAAATAGATTTGATATTTATAACCCTTTAATGTATGTATTGTTTTCATTCATAGGCTAGTATTTGTATGTAAAGCCTTTAGGTAAGTTAGGCAATAAGAGTAGACACCAGAGTGAATTAGAGCCATCATCAGTTCTGAAGAGCTAGCCTGCTCATTCTACTACATGATAATACAGCCCAGAGTCAGAAATCTGCAATTCAGAAGCTGTAGTCCAGGACTGACAAGTCAAAACCTAAATTTTTGACTTCTGAACACCTGAAATGTGAAAAATAAAGTTTTCTTGTATATAAACCACCCACTCTTTGATAATTTGTAATAACAATTAAAAGTAGAATAAGTTGATATGCAAGAGGGATGCTAATGGTGCTTATAAAAAGAAGACATATACATTAAGAAAAAAAACCTTATTGTTTCTTTAGCTTTAAAATGTTCTATCTAATGCTGAGGCTTTGGAAATTCAATTCATACAAAAATCATAAAAAAGATCTATAGCTGATTTTTCCTTTTGCTTCAATACATTTACTTAATATTTCTGATTAAAGATTATGGGCTCTGATAGCAAAACCAGCACATACTGCATGTAAAAATATCTACATGTAACATTATCTCATTGTAATCTCTATAAATTCTTAAAAGAAAAAAAAAACAAGTGATGAACTTATCATAATTAGTATTCAAAGAGCCATTGTAAAGTCAGAGTATTTCCCAAAAGTTTACTAAGGAAAGAAATTCATTAATGTTTTTAAAGAATCAATTAGCAACAAATACATGTATGTCCTGAAGGTTTGGGCCCGTGTTCCTTATGCATCCATGGGTGTACAAAAGTGTCAAAATCTTGGTTTCTGGACTATAATTATCAGATCTGAATCTCAATTGTGCAAACCAGTGAGTTATTGACTTCCTATTCATTTGAAATTATTCCTTCTGTGAAAAAGAGCTTCAATATTCTTGTGTCAGGTAAAATGTTTAAGATAAATATAGCACTTGGTTGATACTAGGATAAAAGTAGTCAGAAAATATTGACTACTGGCTTTGTTTTTGTAACAGCTTCCTTTCTTCCAAATTTTATAGTTACTTTTAATGTATTTGTCAATGTATTGCAAAATTTGTTTCAAAAGAATCTGTATTCCTTAATGTTAAAGTATATTTTCAGAAATAATTTGCAACAAGCACATTTTCCTATTAATTGCACTGTTACTTCTAACTACTACTTCCTAAACATTATTATGACTTGAATCTCAAATGTTCCCAAAACATTATTCTTTGAAACAATTAGTCCATGGCATATGGGACACTTTTGATGTTGGTGGAAATTTAGGATTCTGAAGCCTGGCTAACAAACATGGGTTATTAGGTACTGTTGTTGGGAGACTATTTCTGTCTATGGGTCAAGTCTAGCACTCCCTGTCTCCTGATCCACAAATGTATTAAAAACCCTCTGTTTCATGCTACTGTTGCACATATGAAAAGTGCTGTGGATGGACTGAAATCTCTCTGAACCCATGTGTAAAATAATTCTTTTTATTCCTTTAGGTTGTTTCTCTCAGATATTTAGTCATAGAAACAATGAAAGTAAATATATAAAGACTGATGATTCCTTGTGGAAAAAATTTCTTTTTGGCAAACAAAATTATCCATGGACCAAAGAACAATTTGGCAAAATAGTATTTGGCAAACATCAAAGGCTACTGAAGGTCCAGCAATATTAGAGAACATGCTGGCAATTCATCATGGCTTATTTGAGATACAAAATGATCTCAATGTCAGAGAGCTGTTATGCAAATGTACTAAAGTCCCTTCAAGAGAATCAAAAACCTAATTCAGAAGCTGAAATGAGAACATAATGTGGTACTGAGGAAGAGAGCAAAAATGATGGGGCTCAGCCCAGGCCAGATTTTGAAAAAAAAAAAACTTTATTTAGTGTTTCTCATCTTGCTACTTCATAACCTTACTTCCCCTTTCAGGAAGCATCATATCATTAGGAGTCCTTCTCTTTAAGACTTCTTTAAAAGCTTGTAAAAAGTAAACAAGAACATTTACTTTTCAATTATTGTAAAGATGTATACTTTTCTTCATGAAACTTGGGTCTTTTATTTGAGAGAAGTTGTCGAAATTTCATCAAATACTAATAGCAATAAACAGTCTCACAAAAGCAGTGATTGAGTGTAAATAAGGTTTGAGATTAAATGCTATAATAATTGACAAAATGGAGAGAGTAGCTAGGGACTACTAAGAATAAACAGGAGAAGAAAGCTTTGGGAAGAAAAATGAAGGGAAAAGGAGCCTAGGTTTTCAATGGGTAATTTCAGCGTAGGTAGGATGACCCAAGAATTCCAATACTGAGAGGCCAAGGGTTCACGAAAATACAAATGATGAAGATGGTCTGTAGCTTTCCTGAAGAAAGCCGCATAAGACAGAGAGAGCAACAGGTCCTTCCCCTAACCATAGGAATGCCCAATATGGCTAAACAAAAGCAAAGAACCCAATTAATCTGAGCTGATGACAAAAGACATATAGGAGACAGATGACAAAGGAGGGTGCTCTTGGAGAAAACTTACCAATCAATAGATGTGACATTTGCTTGAAATAACTAGACAGCCCCTGGAGATTTTATATATGTGCAAAACTATGCACTTAAAATTTATAAAAGTTCTTCTTATAATTGTGCTAAGAAGCTTGAAGAAGAGCAAAGACAAAAGGAGCTGTTTATTGGGCCCAAGTACTAATGATGGTTACCACCCGTGGTTCCCTTGAGTTAATCAACTGGTTTGTCCTTTTCTTCATTAATGCTTAAATTTTTAAAGGATTCATAACTCATCTTTGTCTCCAGTGTTGGCCCTACACATTCTCTGTACTGTTATGAAAATTTGTTCAACTATGTTCATAGCAGCACTATTTGTAATAGTCAGAGCCTGGAAACAACCTAGGTGCCCCTTAATAAAATAATGGATAAAGAAGGTGGCACATATACACATTAGAGTCTACTCAGTGGTAAAAAACAATGACATCTAAAATTTTGCATGCAAATTGATAGAAATAGAAAACACTTTAATGAGTGAGATAACCCAGGCCCATAAAGTGGAATATGGTATGTACTCACTCATAAGAGGATTCTAGCCATAATTAAAGGACATTGAGCCTATAATTTGTGATCCGAGAGAAGCTAAATATGAAGGTGAACCCAAAGAAAAACATATATCTATCCTCCGGGATATTGGAAGTAGACAAGATAGCTGGGCAAAAGTTGGGAGCACGGGGATGGGAGTGGGGGAGATGGAGAGAGAAGGGAGAAGAGGTAGATTGGGAGAGCTTGGGGGAATGGAATGGTTGAGATGGAGGAAGGGTGGATATGGGAGCAGGCAAGAAGATATCAACATTGACGGAGCCATTTTAGGGTTGGCAAGAGATTTGGCTCTAGAGGGGTTCCCAGGTGTCCAAGGAGATGTCCCTAGCTAGGTCCTTGGGCAGCAGAGGAGAGAGTTCCTGAATTGGCCTTATCCCATAGCCACACTGATGAATATCTTGCATATCACCATAGAACCTTCATCGGGAAATGGATGGAGATAGAGACAGAGACCCACACTGGAGCACTGGACTGAACTCCCAATGTCCAGATGAAGAGCAGAAGGAAGGAGAACATGAGCAAGGAAGTCAGAACAGCGAGGGGTGCGTCCACCCACGGAGATGATGGGACTGATCTAATGTGAACTCACCAAGGCCAGCTAGACTGGGACTGATGGAGCATGTGATCAAACCGGACTCTCTGAACGTGGCTGAAAATGAGGGCTAACTGAGAAGCCAATGATAATGGCACTGGGTTTTGATTCTACTACATGTACTGGCTTTTTGGGTATCTAGTCTTTTGGATCCACACCTTCCTACACCTGGATGGGGGGGGGGGGGTCTTGAACTTCCCACAGGACAGCGCACCCTGACTTCTCTTAGGACAGGAGAGGGAGAGGGAGTGGGAAGAGTTGGAGGAAAATGGGAGGAGGTGGAAATTTTTAATAAATAAATAAACTGCAAAAAAAGAAAAACAGAGAAATATGAAGTTTCACAATTCATGGGAATGATAATTGAGATTAAGGACATGTGGATTACCATGATTTGGTCATTATACACAGTATACATAATTACATTGCAATTTGCACCCTATTAGATGAGTACAAACCTTGTATATCAATTTAAAAAGTTAAATTAAAAGCCCTAAATGATTTTGTAATTATCTTATGAATTTTATTGAATGTATAAATAGATTTTTGCAAAATAGTAGTTTTCCCAATATCACTTTTGGCAAACCATGGGCATGGAATGTCTTTCCATTTCTTAGTGTCTTTCTCTACATTTTTTCTCAGATGCTTAAAATTTTCATTGTACAAGTCTTTTGCCATTTTGGTTAGGTTTATTCATATTTTATTTCTTTAGGATTATTTTGAATAAGACTCTATCAATGATTTATTTCTTGATATGTTTCCCCCTTTTTTTAAGGGAAAGTTTATTTACAATACCCATGGGCACTAAACAACTTTTTAGTAGGAGCCTAAGTTACAGAGAGGATAACCAATTTATCAAGGTACAAGGTAGTGATTCAAAGTTGGTTGAAAAGTGACTATCAGTCATAATGGATAGTTTTTCTAATGTGTTCTTGGATTCGGTTTGCTAGTATTTTGTTGAGGATTTTTGCGTCAATGTTCATGAGTGAGATTGGCCTGTAATTCTCTTTCTTGGTTGTGTCTTTGTGTGGTTTTGGTATCAGGGTAACTGTAGCTTCATAAAAAGAATTTGGCAATGACTCTTCTGTTCCTATATTGTGAAATACATTAAGGAGTATAGGTATTAGCTCTTCTTGGAAGTTCCGGTAGAATTCTGCATTGAAACCATCTGGTCCTGGGCTTTTTTTGGTAGGGAGGTTTTTGATAACAGCTTCTATTTCTTCACTACTAACAGGTCTATTTAGATTGTTCACCTGGTCTGGATTTAACTCTGGTAAATGGTACTTATCTAAAAACAAGTCCATATCTTGTACATTTTCCAACTTTGTGGCATATAAGCTTTCGTAGTAAAATCTAATGATTCTCTGAATTTCCTCTGTGTCTGTGGTTATGTCCCCCTTTTCATTTCTGATCTTATTATTTTGCGTTTTCTCAACATAGTAAAAATGGCAATTCTACCAAAAGCAATCTACAGATTTAATGCAATCCCCATCAAAATTCTTCACCGATCTTGAGAGAACAATAATCAACTTTATATGAAAAAAACAAAAAATCAACGATAGCTAAAACAATCTTATACAATAAAGAAACTTCGGGAGGCAATACCATTCCTGACTTCAATCTCTATTACAGAGCTACAGTTTTGAAAACAGCTTGGTATTGGCATAAGAACAGAAAAGTCGACCTACGGAATTGAATAGAAGACCCGGATATTAACCCACAAACCTATGAACACCTGATTTTCGACAAGGGAGCTAAAGGTATACAATGGAAGAAGAATAGCATCTTTAACAAATGGTGCTGGCATAACTGGATGTAAACCTATAGAAGAATGAAAGTAGATCCATATCTATCACCATGCACAAAACTCAAGTCCAAATGGATTAAAGACATCAACATTAATCTGATCACTTTGAACCTGATAGAAGAGAAAGTGGGAAATAGTCTACAAGATATAGGCACAGGAGACCACTTCCTAGGTAGAACCCCAGTAGCACAGACAATAAGTGAATCAATGAATAAATGGGACCTCCTGAAACTGAGAAGCTTCTGTAAAGCAAAGGACACTATCAGTAAGACAAAAAGGCTACCTTCTGACTGAGAGAAGATCTTTACCAACCCCTCATCAAATAAAGGCCTGATCTCCAAAATATACAAAGGACTCAAGAAACTAGATACTAAAACTCTAATTAACCCAGTTAAAAAATGGGGTACTGAACTGAACAGAGAATTCTCAAAAGAACTTCGAATGGCCAAAAGACACTTAAGGTCATGCTCAACCTCCTTTGCAATCAGGGAAATGCGAATCAAAATAACTTTGAGATACCATCTTACACCTGTCAGAATAGCTAAACTCAAAAACACCAATGATAGCCTATGCTAAAGAGGATATGGAGTGAGGGGAACACTCATCTATTGTTGGTGGGAATGCAAACTTGTTCAGCCACTCAATAGACGAATGATTAAAGAAGGTGTGGAACATATACACATCAGAGGTTTACTCAGCGGTAAAAAAAAAATGACATCTTGAATTTTGCATGCAAATGGATGGAAATAGAAAACGCTTTACTGGGTGAGGTAACCCAGACCCAAAAATAGGAATATGGTATGTACTCACTCATAAGTGGATTCTAGCCAAATTAAAGGTCTTTGAGCCTATGGTTCGTGATCCTAGAGAAGCTAAATAAGAAGGTGAACCTGAAGAAAATCATATAGTTATCCTCCTGGATATTGGAAGTAGACAAGATTACCAGGCAAAACTTGGGTGCACGGGGGGTGGGGGTTGGAAGTTAGGGGAGATGGTTAGAGAGAAGGGAGAGGGAAAGGGTGGGGGATAGCTTGGGGAAATGGGATGGGGGAGGGAGGAAGGATGGACATGGGAGTAGGAAAGGTATATAGCTCAACTAGAGGAGTCATTTTGGGGTTTGGAGGAGACTTGATTCTAGAGGGATTCCCAGGTCCAAGGAGAGGTCCCCAGATTGTTTTCTGGGCAGCAGAGGAGAGGGTGTCTGAAGTGGCCTTGGCCCATAACCGTACTGATGAATATTTTGCATATCACCATAGACCCACATTGGAACACAGGACTTAACTCCCTAGGTCCAAAAGAGAAGCAGAAGGAGGGAGAACTTGAGCAAGGAAGTCAGGATCAGAGGGAACCTTCATCCGACGATGGATGGAGATTGAGACAGAGTCCCACATTGGAGCACTGGACTGAGCCCTCAAGGTTCAAATAAGGAGCAGAAGGAGAAAGAACGTGAACAAGGAAGTCAGGACTGCGAGGGGTGCTTTCAACCCACTGATACAAGGGAACTGATTGAATGAGAGCTCACCAAGGCCAGCTGGACTGGGACTGAATGAGCATGTGATCAAACTGGATTCTCTGAATGTGACTGACATGGGGGCTGTCTGAGAAGCCATTGATGATGGCACTGGGACTTGTTTTGTCTGCATGTACTGGCTTTTTGGGATCTTAGGTCTGTTTGGATGCTCACCTTCCTGGACCTGGAGGGAGGAGGGAGGAACTTGAACTTCCCACAGGGCAGGAAACCCTGACTGCTCTTAGGACTAGAGATGGAGGAGGAGAGGGAGTGGGGGGAGTGGGAGGGTATTGGGAGGAGGGGAGAAAGTGGAATTTTTTTAAGTTAATAAAAAAAAAGAAAAGTGATTATCGGCCAACAAATACCTTTTTTTCCTTTATGTTGTTGGTAGATAGAAAAGTTAGAAAAGTTACCCCCATAAACTCTAGTAAATATGACTGCCTAAGCCAGTTCTAAACAAAAACATCACCGATAGTTATATTAATATGGAAGGGCAGAATTGTATAGAGCCTCAACCATAGACGAAGAACTATAGGAAATTTAGGTGTTTTGAGAGCAGTAAAAATAGTCTTTGCAAAGGGAAAATCCATCCAAATTGATTGTCTAATACTAAGGGATAGACTCTAAAATAATAGATACCGTAACATTTACATGCATACTGAGCATGCTGTGTTTATAAATTTAAGATAGCACATACACACCATACAGATACTATGAATATAGTGAAAGAAGCTAATTAAGTCTGAATTTAAAATTTTCTCTGAGAAGCAAAATTCAAGATGTCATTGTTTTTTACCTCTGAGTACAACTCTAAGGTTATATGTGCCACACCTTCTTTGCCTGAACTGGCCTTCTCCTATAGGCACACTGATGAATATCTTGCATATTACCATAGACCCTTCATCTGGTGATGGATGGAGATAGAGACAGAGACCCACATTAGAGCACTGGACTGAGCTTCCAAGGTCCTGATGAGGAACAGAAGGAGAAGAACATGAGCAAGGAAGTCAGGACCACGAGGGGTGCGTTCACCCACTGAGACGGTGGGACAGATCTACTGAGAGATCACCAAGGCCAGTTGGAATGGGACTAATGGAGCATGTGATCAAACCAGACTCTCTGAATGTGGCTGACGGTGGAGGCTGACTGAGAAGCCAAGGACATTGGCGCTGGGCTTTGATTCTATTGCATGGACAGGCTTTGTGGGAGCCTTGTCTATTTGGATGCTCACCTTCCTGGACCTGGGGGGAGCAGGGAGGACCTTGGACTTCCCATAGGGTAGGGAACCCTGACTGCTATTTGGCCTGGAGAAGGAGGGGGAGGAGGAGTGGGGGAGGGGAGGGGAGGGAAGTGGGACGAGGGGAGGGGGTAGAAATTTTTAATAATAAATATATAAATAAATAAATAAAATTTTCACATCTCAAATCTTCTCATATGGATATATTATGTGTTAAGTGGAATTTTGTGCTCCAAATAAGAACATCTTGAAACCTTATTATACAGCAACTTCAGTCCCTATGTCAAAACTGCAATAAATTATTCAAAGCATTCACATTTTATCTTTTTTGGGGGGACTATTTTTTAAATTTATTTATTTATTTATTTATTTATTTATTAAAAATTCCCACCTCCTCCCCGCCTCCATTTTCCCTCCCCCTCCCTCTCTTGTCCTAAGAACAGTCAGGGTTCCCTGCCCCGTGGGAAGCCCAAGGTCCTCCCCCCTCCATCCAGGTCTATAAAGGTGTGCATCCAAACAAACCAGGCTCCCACAAAGTCAGTCCATGCAGTAGAATCAAAACCCAGTGCCATTGTCCTTAGCTTCTAAGTTGGCCTTCAATTCCAGCCACATTCAGAGTGTCCAGTTTGATCACATATTCTATCACTCCCAGTCCAGCTGGCCTTGGTGAGCTCCCATTAGATCAGTCCCACTGTCTCCATGAGTGGATGCACCCATCACGGTCCTGACTTCCTTGTTCATATTCTCCCTCCTTCTGCTCCTCATTTGGACCTTGGGAGCTCAGTCCAGTGCTCCAGTGTAGCTCTCCGTCTCTATCTCCATCCATGGCCAGATAAAGGTTCTGTGGTGATATGCAAAATATTCATCAGTGTGGCTATGGGACAAGGCCAGTTCAGGCACCCTCTCCTCTGCTGCCCAAGAAACAATCTGGGGACCTCTCCTTAGACCTGGGAACCCCACTAGAGGCAAGTCTCTTGCAAACCCTAAAATGGCTCTCTTAATTAAGTTATTTGCTTCCCTATTCCCATATTTACCCTTCCTCCATCCCACCCATCCCATTTCCCCAAGCTCTCCCGAATCCTCCCCTTCTCCCTTCTCTCTAGACATCTCCCCTTACATCCATCCTCCCACACCCCCATGCACCCAAGTTTTGCCTGGCAATCTTGTCTACTTCTAATCTCCAGGAGGATAAATATATGATTTTCTTGGGTTCACTTTCTTATTTAGCTTCTCTAGGATCACAAATTATAGGCTCAATGTTCTTTAATTATGGCTAGAATCCACTTATGAGTGAGTACATACCAATTCCTCTTTTTAGGTCTGGGTTACCTACTCAGTAAAGCATTTTCTATTTCCATCCTTTTGCATGCAAAATTCAAGATGTCATTGTTTTTTACCACTGAGTAAAACACCAATGTGTATATGTTTCACACCTTTTTAAACCATTCTTCTATTGACGGGCACCTAGGTTGTTTCCATGTTCTGGCTATTACAAATAGTGCTGCTATGAATATAGTTGAACAAATGCTTTTGTAGTATGATAGGGCATCTCTTGGGTATATTCCCAAGAGTGGAATTGCTGGGTCCTGAGGTAGGTTGACTCCCAGTTTCCTGAGAAACTGCCACACTGATTTCCAAAGTGGCTACACAAGTGTGTTAAGTGGAATTTTGTGCTCCAAATAAGAAATTCTTGAAACCTTATTATACAGCAACTGCAATCCCTATGTCAAAACTGCAATAAATTATTCAATGCATTCACATCTTTTCAAAAAAAACTAAAACAGCATTCATTTGACAACTTCTTATTGATTAGTGAATATTAAAAAAATGGTGGAAACTCAAATTTGACTTTTAACATATGCATTTTCTTTATATATATGGAAATTGCAGTGACACTGAAAAAAAAGTAACAGTTTTTTTTTAACCTTTGTGTATGGAGCATTACTTTTAAATTTTGGAAATGTAGTCATTAATGGAAATCTGCCTCTTTTATTACATTTATTGTTTTAAATAAACTTGTTAATAATATCTAATTTTCCAGCATATTCTGCTTTGTCTAATCCTAAGTTGAACAATTAAACACAATAACAGGTTCATCAAGCTTCACACAGATCATCACATGACTTGCTGTTGTCCAATTCTTGATATTATGAAACCAAATTATATTTACATCAATAATCCAATAAAAAAAGGAGTACAGATGTAAATAAAGAACTCTCAACAGAGGAATCTAAAGTGATTGAAAGACACTTAAGGAAATGCTCAACATACTAAGTCATCAGAGAAATGCAAATCAAAACAACTCTGAGATTCCATTTTATACCTGTAAGAAAGGCCAATACCAAAAACACTGATGACAACTTATGCTGGAAAGGTTGTGGGGTAAAGGTAACACTCTTGTATTGCTGGTGGGACTGCAAGCTGGTACAGCCCCTTTAGGATGTCAGTGTGGCGATTTCTCTGAAAATTAGGAAATGGCCTTCCTCAGGACCCAGTAAAACCACTTTTGGGTATACATCCAAAGGATGATCAATTGTGCCACAAGGACATGTGCTCAACTATGCTCATAGCAGCATCGTTAATCATAGGCAGAACCTGGAAACATCTAAATGCTCCTTGACTGAAGAATGGATAAGGAAAATGTGGTACATTTATACAATAGAGTATTACACAGCAGAAAAAAAAATCTTGAATTTTGCAGGCAAATGGATAGAGTTAGAAAACATTTAAATGATGTTAAAAACTTAACATCATTTTAAGTGAGGTACCCCAGACCCAGAAAGGCAATTATCACATATACTCACTTATAAGTGACTTTTAAACATTAAGCAAGGAAAAATAGCCCACAAATCACAATCCTAGATTTATTATTACTCTATTATGAAAAAGATAAATGTATTTACTAAAATTTTATTGATAAAAGGTAGATGTTTAAAAGTCTTACACAAGTAATATTTAAATGTAGTTCAAATCAATTAATCTTCGCTAATTATGTAATTTTCTCTAGATTTAATTTCATCTCAGTTGTAGTTTCTTATTTAAAGAATTTACAGGATATTTTCTTCAAACATACATGAAAGATATTCATTTGCAATCATATGAAACTTTTACTTTATTTAAAAGTTAAAATTTGTAAATGATATTCCAACCTTGGCTGTACTACCACTATTCAGTAGATATCTACGTTTAATCTTTGTTGGCCAAAAGAAATAATTATGATGCACAGTGGTGTATGTTATTATATTCACTAAATTTGTGAACTGAAGGAATAACATGAGGTTCTTAAACATTTATGATCACAACACTAACCATCATTGAATCTTTGGGTACAATTCACTCTTGCTAGGTGTTTTCTGGCAAGTTCCTTCGAGATAAACCTTTATTTTAGAGTGAACCTTATTAAGACACAAGGAGTTTTATGGGGGAATGAAACATTTTGTCCTGCAGAAATTTCATTGCTAACAAGAAGTAAAAAACTCAAAAGTTTCTAGAAGTCACTGAAAACTGACAAGAATCACTAGTGTCTCTCAATCACTCCACGTATATGTCAATTAGTAAGAGTCGTTCAGAGACTCACAAATCAGCCAATCCATGCCAAAGAGGACAGAGACCAGCACAGATGCCTGAAAGAAACTTGAGCCAAATATAGTACCTAGAAATGACACACTCTAGCGTGTTGAGCTTTTCGAAATCTGTGCTGTGCATTCTAAGTTGCCAGCTTTTGTGAGCTGTCACCTCTGCTTCAGAACTCTTGGGGATGCAGCTGTCTTTGAGTCATTTCTGCTTGTATAAGTAGCCTCTCATCCACATCCCTAAAAGTAACTCCAATAAAAGTTTATTTTTAAGCAGATTAAGCACTTTGGTGACATTCTAACTTTGATCTATGGACAGTTTCCTATCTGAGGTGAATTGCGAATAAGAATAGTATTACATTACACTAATTTGCAGACAACTAGACTACGTGTAGAGTGTTATTCTGTCTATAATGGGGTCAGGGAAGAAATCTACATGAAGGAAGTAACAGAAGATCACATAGCTCATTACACTAGGATGTGACTTCATACTTCTGTTTCAAATCAGGACTTTAGCTCTTTATATTATTGGATATCAAAACAGAATTCTGACTTCTAAGACTGAAAAAGTAGCAAAAAAATCTAGAAAATGGTTCTTGATTTTTCTACCACTTGATAGGATTGGAAAGCTGGTTGGTATGTGGTATTCACTACATAAGAGATACAACTGCTTAAATTTGAGGGAATAGAAAAAGGCTATGCAATGTAATTCTGACACATTGCTAATAGTAAACTTAACAAAAGTCATTATTAATTGGATGGAATAAATTCAATAAGTAATTAAAGTGATCTAAAGTTAAACATGAACAGTTGACAAGTTGACCAAAATTCACTGCAATTAAAGTTGATTTTTTCCTACACTATTTCAATTTTGTGTTTTTACCCTGTTAATTACTGGGTAAAATAAAAATATAATAGCTGATTTCTCCAACTGGCAATTAGGTTATTTCAATGTCAATTGATTTAGCAATTTTTTAAACTTTCTTTCATTCCCAATCATCCAGCTTGCATTTTTTTCCAACTAACTCTACACTATTGAACCCCAATCAATGTTTAAGTACAGGTTGCTATAGGAGAAATATTATATGATATTTAAAATTTTTTCATCAAGAATGATCTTAAACTTGGCAGTGCTCTTTGTCGAGTAAGGGAGGATTTTCTACTACTTAAAAATTTGCATTTAACAAGATCTTGCCGATTTAAATAATTTTACTTTTTCTTTTTGTCTTGAAATTTCCTACCTTTATTTTTTATCTTATCTTTGTGGATAAGTTGTAATAAAAGATATTCTTTCTTTGGGTTGATCTGTGCTGGTAATGCACTGTGTCTCTGCACTTTTATTTGAAATTCTCAGCTAAGATATTAGTGTTTACAATAATAAATATTTCAAAAAGATTAGCAAATCACCTCTAATTTTAATAAGTCTTCTTTACTTTTAATTGCCTTTCTATATATTTTTTCCTTTTAATCTTCCTGATAATAATAATTATATTCATTTCAAGCTGTTTTGAATTTCAAGATTTATTTGTTATGATCCCATTCTGTCTAAAATTAAAATAAAATTCAACTTCTATAGATCATAACAGCAGGTATTTTTGCTTAATATTGTACAAATTAATAAATAATAACAATAAATTCATATAACATTTTATATATTTGAACAACCATTCACATGGCTATATAATTCCTTAGTATTTTACTATTCTATTATTTAAATGTCCCTTTTTGTAACATTAAAATATTTAATGTAGCTGGGTGGCAGTGGCACATGCTCTTAATCCCAGTACCTGGCAGACAGATGCAGGCGTATCTCTGTGAGCTCGAGACCATCCTGGTCTACAAGAGCTAATTCCAGGACAGGCTCCAAAACAATAGAGAAACCCTGTCTCAAAATACTCCCCCCAAAAATTAATGTAACTATTTCAAATTATGCAAATACTATTTTTAATACATAATGAATTATATGTCATATATAACATTCCTTTTAATTGTCTTTAGTCTTCATTTTTAAAATTTAACAGTGAATATAAAAGCACCAAGACAAGCCTATTTACGTGCACCACCCAATTGAAATAGAGGTCGCTGATCTAAATGGATGTCCTAACAATATCACCACGAATATACTGACATTCAGAAAAAAAAGTTATATTTTAAAACTCTGAGCACTGAAAATTGTGATAATAAAGAGATCTATTTCCCTGTGGAGATCATTTTTACAATGGCATGTCTTAGATCATACTGAATCAAAAGGGAGAATTTTGCTTAGCCCGAAGATTCCCAAGTGTCTTACTATTAAGGGCTGAGACCTGATCCCAATTACCTGACTGAAACCATTCTTCAGAGAGATTTTTAAAAGTATGTTAGGGGTAAAGAGATTTCTCAATGAGTAAAGTGCTTTATGAAAGAGCTTGAGAACTTCGATGGAATGCCAGGACCCATATCATACAGGTATAATGTGGGATTCTCCTCTGTATGCTGTCAACACCATTGGTTAAAAGAAGGTGTTTTGGGCCTGTGATAGGGTAGAGTAGAGCTAGGCAGGGAAAACAAAACTGAATGCTGAAAGGAGGCGGAGTGAAAGAAAAGCCATGTGGCTCCACTGATGGCCAGAACTTTACTGGGTAGGTCACAGCCACGTTGCAATACACATATTAATGGATATGGGCTTGTTTAGGAAATAAGAGTTACCCAGAAATATGCTTAAGCTATTGGCCAAACAGTGTTGTAAAAAAAAATGGTTCTGAGTGATTATATATGGGCTGAACAGCTGAAAACTAACAAGCAGTCTTTCTTACAACAAATTGGCATGCCAACATGACCAACTAAAATCCACTTAAAACCTGAGAGAGCTTAAAAATGGATTCTAGACACACACACACACACACACACACACACACACACACACACACACTCACACACACACACACACACACACCAGAGTTAAGCACGGTTTGCTAGCAGCATTTTCTTTGGTGGGCTTTGTTTGCTAGAAGCAAGCAGAGGCATGGCTCCTTAAGAGAGGTTTTCCTGATTCAGTGGTAGCAGAAAAAAAGCAACACCTTTTTGAAATGGCAACTTTCTGGGACTTACTTCTAGTGTGAAATATGATGTGGTCCAGCTATGGAGCATTTAAATGGGTTTTGTGAGAGTACTACAACATGCTTAATGGTGTGACATAGACACATTGTATACTTTGAATTGGGGCAGTATGCATAGCTTGAGAGGCAGGGAACAAACTTCCACCATGTTGGAGTGGGCAGAGCAAGAAGGCAAAGCCATATTTGTTCTAGCAATGCCGCATTTTAAATTCTTAAGAAACATTTAGCGTTTTAAGAAGCACTCCTGGACAGTAAAGAATTACAGATACACAATAAGACAGATTCTGACATAAAAGACCTCTAAATGGGGCACAGTGTTGGATAAATATATATAGGCTTTGGAGAGAGAAGAAAAAATAAAGTCTAGACAGTTATAAAAGGATGCAAATGGCTTTATAAAATAAAACAAAGTCTTTAAAGAAACAGAGTACAAACAGTCATAGATTAAAGGATTAAAGATAATAAAATAAAGTAATGGGGTAAAAAAATAAGCCACATAAAGATATAATATATAGAGAGTCTGAGTTATGTATTTCAGGCATTTTCTTTGAATTTTTGTCTATGAAAATAGACATAATAGAAAATAAAAATAGAGAGACATTTCATTGTGTAGACTGATAAGCTAAACCAGACTGTATGTTCTAAAGGTATCATGTCTTCCAAAATTTTGTCTAAGAACTTGTTGTTTTGGAAAAGAGGTTCTGCTTTTGATTCCATAGAAGATTAGTAACTGTGGATTTCTTCTGGACTAATGTGATTTGATGGCCCACGATCCCCTGAAAGGTCTCTGTAAACAACCCCCAAAATATTTTACTCAATAAATAACAGTAAGCAGTTTGGAGAGAACTACACCCATATTTAAAAATATAGAGTATAAATGTTTGTTTACATTTAAAGGGGGATATGCTGTAGAGATTTGCATTGGTATAGATTTTGGTCTATTGATGCAAATTTAAGATCAATATATATACACACATACATATATTTCTGCTCTTGATTAAGGTGTTGTGTTTGTGCAGCTCACTTAAAAATGTAATGTATAATTAAGAAATATATGTTAATAGATAATCACCTGTAATAGTCAAGCTCGTAGTTATGGTAGTTAGGTTTTCTAGATATGCAGAGATATATTTTAGTTAGAAAGGTATTCTTCAGATCTTTCAGAGACCTTCAGAATATGGCATTTAAAATGTTTTAAAATTTAAGACTTTTTATGACAATGAGACATGTCTGCTCCTGGCAGCACTAATCTACTTCAAGAGGATGATGGGCATTGAAGAGGCTCCTTATGGTGTTTGCTAGCCATTTGGGCAAGAAACTGCTATTGCCTGGACTGCTTGACTGGATATGCAGGACTCACAGAAAAAAGCAAGTGCTGAAGTTGCCTAAAGATGGTGAGACCATCCTGCGAGGACCCTGCTTCATCAAAGAGCTCCCAGACATTCTGTAGGACACTGAAGAAAGTGACACTGTCAAGCGCCAATATAGACAAAACTATCTTTGAAAATTTTCTGCTTTGTGGAAAAGTCTGCTCGATACTATAGGCCTGTAGGATGAAGATGGATGCCCCAATGATACAAAGGAACTTTGGATGATTTTCCAGGCAATGAGATGCCTCTGTCAATTCTAGGGTTTTGGAAGTTGCTTACAATGTACTTTCTGTTTACGTAGGTAATATCATATCCTTCTGGTGTCTTTGATGGAGCTGAAGAATGATAGTTACAGTTTTCCCTAGTTATGATAAAAGATAAAGTAGATATAAATGTTGCCACTATAATTCTTTCTTGATACCTGTTTTATTGTATGTAATTTTACTAAGTCAATAATAAAACCTTCCTTTTTATTTGAATAGAAAATGGGAGGTGATGTAGGATTCCTCTCTGTATGCTGTGAATATCATTGATTAATAAAGAAGCTGTTTTGGTACTGTGATAGTGAAAAATAATAGAACTAGGTGGGGAAAACTAAACTTAATGTTGGGAGAAAGGAGGCAGAGTCAGGAGAAGCATGCAGCCACTGCCAGAGACAGATGCACTTTAACTTTGCTGGTAGGCCACGACCTCATGGTGATGCATAGATTACTGGAGATGGGTCAAATTACGATGTAAAAGTTAGCCAATAAAAAGCTAGAGCTAATGGGCCAAGCTGTGATTTAATTAATATGGTTTCTGTGTGGTTATTTTGGGTCTGAGCTGCTGGTTGGCCAGAAAACAAACTAGTGGGTTCTCACAACAAATGGACCCAATGATACAGGAGACAAGTACATTCCAGGGGTTAACTGGCCTGCTAGTTTAGGCTAGGGGAACTCAGAATAATTGAAAGACCACACACTAAAATGAAGCAAAACATGTATTAATGTACATAACACAAAAATAGAAACCCAAGAAAATATGGGAGAGTTCAGAATCTTTGTTGAGAACCACTTTCCACCCTGTGCATGGGAACCTGAACATTCTTTCTCTAATGCATAGTGAATATTTGCAAAACATTTTCTTGTTTTCTGGTCTATAACTTGTTTCTTGTTATATATAGTTAAGTAATTATAATGCTTTTCTTTTAGTCTCTCCTTGTAGGTTCATATTTATGGAACTTCCCTATATGGTACAAATCTGATACAAGTTCAGAGTATCTGATATATATTAACCATTGCCATGCACATTTGGGTCACTGTAAAAATAAATTAATACAAAAATATTTTATGTAATTAATTAAATTTGTCATAAATGTTTTAATATTTGCTATTTAAGATGAATGCATTTAAACTATATTATAGATGAATATGCTTTAATTAGTAAATAAAAATTTATTAAATTTTCCATGTGAAACAGAGTTTGAATAAAATGATACAAAGTACAAAATAAACTGATATGGAGGACTAGAAGAAGATATCTGACATTAATGGCTGCCTTTCCCATACAGAGAGGGAAAAATAGATGATAGAAAGATAAATCCATAAATGATAGATAGATGGATAGATAGATAGATAGATAGATAAATAGATGATACAAAGATACATCTATAGACAGATGACGGATAATATCAATAAATAGATAAACAGGCTACACAAATTTGCACACAGAAAAACAAAGCTCCATTAATAGAAATCTCACCATCTTATACTTTTCCATGATACATTTCTAACTAAAGTAACTGCAAAGTCAAGGCTGGAAGGAGGATGTGGTGAAAACGAGGACTGACACTTTATTCTTCTTGGAAGATCCTTTTATTGCTTTCCCTCTCTAGGAATCTTCAATACCAGAGCCTCATGGGAACATGTTTATCCTATTGTAGTAAATTCTAAAGAAAATATTCTCATTGGTGCTTTCCTCAAAGTCTTGATGTTGCTTATGTCTAACCGTTCAGAAACACAAGGAAACCTCTCACCCCTTTACTACTTTCTTCATGAAAACCTGTGATTAATCATTTCTTTGTCATTTTCAACAAAATCTCATGGAGGAGAAAAATTATATGCATAAGGTTCACAAAATGCTTCATATCAGGTATTTTGAATAGTCATGTTAATCAATACTTTAGTTCATTTATTCAGTTAATGTTCACTGAGAATCTTGTTTTAAAACTTTTTTCTAGAAATATAAATGTAAAAGGTATAACCTCTCTGTTGAATTATTTCATAAGCAAGAAGGCAAGAACATATACCTGTGCACTAAGGACACAATAAATATATATTGTTCATATATGCCAAAATTCATTGCAAATTTAAAAATGGATAAACCACATTAAATTGGAAAGTTTAAAAATATTCATAAGAAGAAAGAACCTTTGATATAACAAAATTTTCCAGGAAGCCAGAAGCAGTGAATTTAAGGCAGAGGGAACCACATTTGAAAAGGATACAGAAGGCGGAAACTATAAAGTATATTTAGGATATGTTATTTGGAGAAAGTGCTATACACAAGAGAACCATGGGAGATTAGGAGGTAAAAATAAACCAGGATTCATGCATGGAAAGCCTTAAAGACTTAAAATGGAAATGTTTCAATCTCATTTAATGATGAATGCTAAGCTATTAGAGGCCCCCCAAGCAGAGGACGGCAAGACCAAACCTTTGTACAGATTTCTCAAAATGTATTCCATAGAAGACCTCCAGTTTCCCCTTTATCATTGTACTGAGAAAAACCTCCAAGTATCCATGTGAACTAGTTGATTCACAAACTAAATGCCATTATGTGCATACTTCAGTATACAGCAGTCTATATAAAAGAAAAGTTACAGCATGTTTAAATGGCACATCATTACCCTCTTCTTCATTCAAAGTTTTTCTCTTGAAGCTCTTGTGACTGTCGTTTTTGTGTGTGTGTTTTGAAACAGAGGTTTCTGCAGCCCAGGTTACATGGAGCATTGCCAAGAATACTCAGTGTTGCTTTGAGTTCCTGAGCATCCTGCTTATGAGTTTTTCAGAGCATCAGGATCGCAAGCATCGACCTCCTCACCCGGATACTTTTGTCTTCTTTATGTTTGTGAAAGAAAGGTATAAAGAACCATCAAGCCCAAAAGCAAATATCATGTTTCTTAACTTTTCAGAACTGCACACACATTGGAAAAAGAACAGTTTGTGGCTGGAATCCAACAGAACCAACTGTACACATTCCTTCTGACCATACTATAAACCAAACTGTGCCCTCCTTTCAACCTAGATCTCTAAGTTTAATTCCTAGTAGCTCAGGGCACGGCTTACACTGGGTGATCAAGCCTCTGGGGAGGTGTTTTCATTAAACTGGAACTGTTAGAGTGAGTCCTGATCCAATTTGACATGTGTTCTTAAAAGAATGTGAAACGTGGGCACACAAAAGACAGCAGAGGTGTGGGCTCATTGAGGAGACACCATCTGAATAGCTAGCAAAAGGCAATCAAGGAGACTGAACATGAATCTGGGCCTTCTGGCTTGAAGAACTGAAAAAAATGAATTTCCTCTGTTTTAAGTTCCACAATCTGTTGAAATACTTTTATTATTTTTTTCTTGTTTTTATTTTTAGTGGCCAATGATTATCAGCACATATAGAGATTAGGTTAACACTAAAATTATCTGTATATTTCTCTTTGATGTGTAAGTGAGCTTATGTGTAAAAGCCAGAAGGTCATTTAAGGCCATCTAACTGAACAGCCTATCAGAGGAGAATACACAGGTGAAGCCCATTTAGGTTACTAATTATTTCTGTGGGGAAGTATAGAACTGAGTCTTAAGAGAACGTGTTAGGCATTGTGCTACTGTGGAATACTGGGAAAACACACTCTACCTGAGTTGTACAGGCAACCAAAATGAAGCAGGGCACCATTATGCAACCCATAGTGATCAGTTGATAAGGGCTATTTCCTCACCTGGATGAAGCTAAAATTTAGCCTGCTGGGCAGGGTGTAGAACAAAGGCATGAGATGTGCTGTGGTTTAGGTAGGCTGAAGTCTGTTAGCAATTTCAATATGATGGAAGCCAGAGAAAATCATACCAAATGTATTGGTGGAATTAGAGGATCAAATAATTTTAAAAGTTGTATTTTTTTTTCCTTCAAGAAAAGGTCTAAGGTTGTCAAGGTTAGCTTCAAAGTTGTTAGGTAGCCAAAGAGGATCAAAGATGACCTTGAACTTCTGACCATCTGCTTCTATCATACAAATGGTGGGATTGTACATGTGCACCAAAAAAAAAAAATCTGTTGGTAGAACCCAGGAATCCATGCATGCTAAGCAAGTACTTGATGACCTTAGGAACACATCTAGCAAGTAATGTTTAGCCTTTATTTGCCAATTTAGCTTAGCTGATACATGACAACCAAACATATTCAACTCTAATATGTGTGCGTGCTTATGTGTGTATGTGCATGGGACACACACACACACACACACACACACACACACACACACACACACACACACAGAGAGAGAGAGAGAGAGAGAGAGAGAGAGAGAGAGAGAGAGAAACTTTAAAGTTAAGTCATAACATCCCTCATTGCCGTACTGTCACCGGTTCTCTATTCTAAACACTGAACTAGATTTTCCAGATTACAAAATACAGTCTTCTGTCACAGTTCTGAGTGTGAACCTTTCTATGTAGCTAAAGATAGTCCTTTTGAGCACCGTCTCCCACCCTTTCCTTCCTTTCCTTTCTGGCAGTAAGGATGATAATTATAATCCCTATTACTTTTGAGAAACTTTCTTTTCCACCCACATGGCAGCTGAATCCCTGGGCTCTCTGCAGCAAGCTCAGGAAAAGGCAAAGCCTCTCATTCATTTTCTACATCTCCCTCATTCTTTTCTTCATTCCCTGGTGGCTTTCCATGGACCATTTCCTGAAGGCAAATACTCGATTTTCCTGTTTTTTCTCATGGGTGTTGAAATATAGTGAATGTGTGGTTGTTAGGTAAAATGCACAGGGGATGGCTTATGGCTAATATCTCACTTGAGGTCATTGGCCTACTTACTTAGTAGAGAAGAGTTGCACGCTCTGCTCAGGGTAGCACACAGTCTCTGATCATCAGGGCATAGCAAGCACCATTTGCTTCCAATTTTGCCTTGGTGATTGTTTTCTCCAAATAAATATTTTCTGAAAGCTTTCACTGCGTGAACGTTCCCAGTCAAAACATAATATTATAAGTATTTAAACTTTTTCCAGATTAATCTATGTAAGATGATAAAATACAAAATCCCTTCAACCTTTTCTTCTTTTGCTACGGTGACATTTTGAAGTCTATGAGCCAGTGATTGCATGTAAGTTTTCTACATAGATTTGCCTGTTATCTGCTCAGAAGGGAAAAGTGTTGTCAGAAAAATCAAAGAAACTAAGCTAGGTCTTATGTAGATGCTGGGAAAGTCTGTGAGATGCTTCAGGGCTTTTTCTTGGTGATATTTATAGTAATTGTTTATTCACTGTATGTTATTCAGGTTCCTCCTGTAAAATCGCAAGTTTTAAAATGGTGGCTAATAAAATAAAAGGAGAGTTATTTAGAACACAGTTGCTCTGCTTCTACTTGAAATTCCACCCACTACTATGTGTGGTACCATTAGCAAATAGTAATAGAAGGACAATATTTACATGATGTTTTCCTAAGGTTAGATTTATATTTTATTTTTCTTTAACTAATATTGGAATTCTTTAGAAAGGAAGTTATAATTTTCTTTCACCTTTTAAAGTTTTTAATATATCAGTGTGGACTCCTGATTTTTGTTTTATTTAACAGATTAAAACACATTTTGTTATGTATTTTGCAGCGCCACTAGAAAACTTTTTAGTTTGAACCTAATTTCATTTTCCTGACCCACACAACATGCAAGTCCTTGTTCTCTGTCATCAGATTTTCTAGGATCCTGTTCTGTTTTTCTGACACTAGTCCTTAACCAACAATGTACCATTCCTTTTACATCAGAACAATGTTTAAGAAGCAAGCTTTCATCATTGTTCACAGGATGCCCTTGATTCTATGCTCTCTTGAAACGATGGAAAATTCTATGTGGTATATTCTAACAGACCTATAGACCTGCACATCTATATATCTGTATCTATCGTTCTTATTTGTCCTTAAAAATCATGTGCTTATACTGGCTTCAATCTCCATAAGATATGTACATGTATTGGAAGAAGCTGAGAAGAAGAAAGACATAAATATATGATGTATAACAGGATATTTTGATAGGGTGCAAGATCAGAAAAATAATGTTAGTAAACAATTCAAAGAGGTCAAATAACCCAAATGATAGTACTTATACTAATGGTAAGACCTCATCTGAGAAGGGAACTAAAACTCAAAAAAATTACTTAAAGTACTAATAAGAGTATGTGGAAATATTTAAGCTATAAACTGCTTCAAATAAAAAGGAAAGAAAAGTAATTAAAAAACCTTTTAATCTAACATTTCTTAATCTTCCTAGATTGTGAATTTTAATTCTCTAGGAAAAGAATTTGCTTTTATGAAGTAGTTTTAGTTTGAGTCCTTACATACTTTTATATTTATTTAATAAATGTATAATCTTACAAAGGCAAATGGAGTAATATGGACTATTATGATATCAGTGCTGACATTTCTTCTGAACATAATAACAAATAATATACAGTAAAATGAAAGTCATTTGAGGCAATAAGAGAGCTTAATGGGGACAGGTTATAGCTGCCTAACGTGACAACCAGAGTTTGGTACCCAAACCAACCTGATGCAAGAAGAGGAGAGAACAGACTGCAATAAGTTTTCCTCTTATTTCATTATGTGCACTTCTCTACTTGGACACAAACAAACATATACACACATACATGCGCACAAGTTAATAAAAGTATTAAATGATTGTAGATAAATTTTAAGGTTTTTTTCATATTTTATATATTGTGAATATTTCTCTTCTGTAAAAATTTTCTATTGTCTATTATGCAAAAGAACTATTTTCAAGGATATATGTAAGTGTACTTTTTACATACCAAAAAGCACATAAGCTTATGCTCAATATAATTATACCTGAGTCAATGCAAGTGAGAGACACAGGGAGGCATCTTCAAACCCACCTATGAAAGTTTGAGAACAAAATGAAGATGGTAAGTACTGAAGAAACTGCCATAAAGTTGGAAGCCTGGTACTTTGCTAGTAAGACTGAAAATATTGTAATCTATTTATAATAACCTTACAGCATAGAACAAATGATTAACAGAGTGGCTACGTGATCTAGAAATTCAACTCAGCCTTAATAAACCCAAACTGGATGAAATGAAAGCATATATAATGGAAAAACCAGTGTCTTTCAGGGGTTATAAAGAATCCACACTGATCATGTGTTAAAGAGAAAAGTGAAATGTGGTTTCTCCTGTAGTAACATACCATCAAAATTAAAATATAAGTTATTGGGTGTCTGTATAGAGGGACTTTGAAAATGTCACTCTAATTGATGGAAGCCAAGTCAGCAACACATGGCACATAGAATGGTCTAGAACTGGCAAAAAACAGAAACAGGTGTAGATGAGTGGCTGGCCAAGACTGAAAAGAAGCAAGTAGATTGTTGATAGGTTTCTGTGAAATTTCTCTAATTTAATTAGAGAAATTCTAATTAAATTTTTAATTCTAATAATTAAAAATTGCTAGTGACAATCTGCAGAAGAATGAAAATAGATCCATATCTATCACCATGCACAAAACTCAAGTCCAAATGGATTAAGGACATCAACATTAATCTGAACACATTGACCCTGACAGAAGAGAAAGTGGGAAGTAGTCTACAAGACATGGGCACAGAAGACTACTTCTTAGGTAGAACCCCAGTAGCACAGACAATAAGAGCAACAATGAATAAGTGGTACCTCCTGAAACTGAGAAGCTTCTGTAAAACAAAGGACACTGTCATTAAGACCAAAAGGCAACCTACTGATTGGGAGAAGATTTTCACCAACCCCTCATCAGACAAAGGTCTGATCTCCAAAATATACAAAGAACTCAAGAAACTAGATACTAAACTCTAATTAACCCAATTAAAAAATGGGGTACTGAACTGAACAGAGAATTCTCAAAAGAACTTCGAATGGCCAAAAGACACTTAAGGTCATGCTCAACCTCCTTAGCAATCAGGGAAATGCAAATCAAAACAACTTTGAGATACCATCTTACACTTGTCAGAATAGCTAAACTCAAAAACACCAATGATAGCCTATGCTGGAGAGGATGTGGAGTGAGGGGAACTCTCATCCATTGTTGGTGGGAATGCAAACTTGTACAGCCACTGTGGAAATCAGTGTGGCGGTTTCTCAGGAGACTAATTTTAAAGGGCAACTTACTAAATTGAAATAATTTTGTGAAAAATGTTATATTTTTAATAAAGAAAAATTCAATGGAATATATAGATTTAATGACTTATGCCTATTTTTTTACCCAGGTAGAACAGTGCCTCAAAATAAGTAAATAAGTAAAATAAAATGAATCAAAACAACAACAAAAAAAACAATGTGAATGAATTTTTCTTTGTATGAACAGCAGTGAGTTGGACTAAACATTCAGCATTATAATTCGAATATTCAATGGCAAAACTAATATGAAAAAATATTGATACACTTGATGATGTCTCTGTTTAATTATGTCTGATTATTTTCTGTACTTAAACTGGATCAAATGACTGAGTATTTCTTGAAAATAAACCACCCCACCCATAATCTCCCTACCTAATTTCATTGTTGAAATTAAACCCTTGTGAACAAGCAGAATAAAAATATTTCTATTAAGAATTTTTATAAATTGCTCCTAGGGTAATCTTTTTCATCTCAGCAGAAAAGAAATGCAATTAGAGACAAGATGGTGAAGTCTATTTTACAATACCACTGACCATTTACTGGTTTTCTATTAGTGACTCCTTCTAACTACCATACTTTCTAGAAAAGAAATTATTCATTGTAATCTCTTTGCTTTAGTAGTTCAGTTAAATAACAGCCATTTAAGTTATGGAGAAACAAATAAGCAAGGAAGCAAGAAAGCAAACACAAAACCCACCTGGACTAAAAGCACAAAGTAGAATATAGTTAGATAATCAACATGTTGCCTTCAACACCAAGTCAGTAATAGGAAACAAAATGCATCTCAGTACAGCATTTGTGTTCTAAAGTTAAAGCAATATATTCACTCCTCAAACTTTCTTTTATCATCCAAATAAAAACAAATTCTGTTTATTTGAAGCTATAGTAATATATAAAAGAATTCTAAAATGTTTTATTGCTGTTTCCCAACTACCTGAAATGCACATAATATGGTATACTATATTATATATTAGTACTTATAATAATACTATTACTTATTACTTATTATTATATTATTAAATATAATAATATTAATAATACTTATTAATAACTATTAATAAGTAGAAAAGCACAATTTTGAGATCAATTATGTACAAAAAGTTTTATCATAACATTTATTTAAGATCTCATTACTCATAAATTCTCTTCAGGAAAATTTTATTTACTATAAAAATTTTATTCATGGAAACTAACTATAAACCCATGAAACAATGTTGAAATTCAGAATGTTGTTTATAAAAATTATATCAAGATTAGTGAATAAGATTAATAACCAATAAGATCAACTTTATTCATGTGTTAGGCCTCTCAAATTATTCATGTATTTCAAATGAAGATAATGTAAACAAAAACAAATATAGACAAATATCTATTTGTATATTTTGGCTTACTATAGGTCTATATCACACAACTACTAATTAAATTATCTGAAGAAAAAATATACTTACTGCCCTCTAGAGGTATGAACCAGTAGTGTAATAAGTGTAGATGTAGCTGGGCATATACAGTTTAAAGCTAACATGGCGTATTTAAACTCCTCTTCACAAACAACATGATCTGTGTGAAATAAAATAGGTAAATTAGAATAATTTACCTTTTGAAACTATTTTGTTTAAATATGAAAAATAGGACAATGAATAAAATTGCAAAAGTCTCAACATAAACATACTTATTTTAAGGTTGTTTTTTCAGGTGGAATGCTATCCCCAGAAATACATTTTGTAAGATATAGTGCTGGAGAATGAGTTCATGACTGTGTTTCGGGGCCATGAAAGAAGAGTTCTAATCCTGACAAAACAGGGAACCTTGGTAAAATGTGAAACTGCTTGTGCAAGGAGGAAAGCAACATCTAGTTTGAGTAGCAGTCTGGAAGACGTTTCAGGTGATTGGTGAAGATCCTATGAACTTCCAACTTTCAGTACCACAAATCCAAAAATACTGGTTTTCTAAAATCATAACCACACAGCATTACACCTCAAAATTTTTAAAATATGTGGTAGGCTATCTGATAAACACAAGTTACATGCTTTATACTATCAGAGCCAATGTAATAATGTTTAAAAGTATTATTAAAATAAAAACTGCACTGTAATTAAAATAAATTCCTAAACTCAAAGCTGGGTAGGGTCCAGTTATGAAAGTTAGCAAGTGGTGCCTAGAACTCAGTGACAAGAAAGAAAAAGAGTGCTAGAAAGGATGACAGAGAGGAGTGCCACCACATCTGTAGGAGACAAATCTGCCCAGCTCAAATTATATTGTCACCATATGAGAATGATGCCCTAATATGACAGTTGCTTGATTCTCTACATAAAGCATACTTTCAGAAAAGGAAATAAACTATTGTTAATCTAATAGCAGCCAACTCCAAGCAAAGTATTTAAACATTAGTATTAGAAATTGAGAACCTACTAAATTTCTAAAGCGATACAAACATTCTTTGGCAGGAAATAGAAGTTTTAGCTAACAGAAAGAAATGACGATTAAAGTAGTTCATTAAACAAGCATAAGTACCATGCAATCAAGAGTGAGTGACTTCAGAAACAAGGTAGCAATGGTTCTGCTACAAATTATAGCAATATGATTGCTAATTAATGTGGTTGAGCATATAAAAGAAAAGCTCAATGCTTTTTAGTTTTAATTTTGTTTAAATGTTGCTTTCATTTTTCTTTGTTAAAATTTATATGAGAAATATTACACTAGTTATACCTCAGGATTTAGTCTAATAGACATGAAGGATCTGCTAATAACTACTGCATCTTTCACTCCATTAGCCCCTCTCTTTCTCTTTCAAATTATTAGTCTGTGTAAATGGAATTTGAGGAGGACTTTAAAAATATATAGCAATGATATTTAATGTTTTGCAAAAGGGGATAAGACTCTAACTCCAATTTGAATATTGATGTCTGTAATGAAATATTTGCAAAAGAACAGTGTATTTAAACAACCCTCTCAATATTTCTCAAAATAATATTTGAATGTATGTGTGTAATCTGTGAGAGAAAGGCAATAAAGTTGTTAAAAGGCCAAATGCAATTGCTTTAGACTCATATCTTAAAAATGCATAGGGGACCATGATTTTAACTAACACTTGCAACATATGATCTGTGAAAAATATACACACTTCATAGCATAACATAAGACAGGACGTTTAAAAATCCAAACTGTAACAGAAATCTTGGAAACTTGATTGCCATATGCACCACCACAAGCCGTTATTGGTTTTCACTAAAAGGCATAACTGTATTTCTTCAAATAGAACAACTTGAAAACTGTAGTGTAGGGCAATGCTTTGGAAATGTTTCATCATGCTTTCCTTCAATAGTTAAGAGTTGGGTATTGTGGCCTCTCTTTGTTCAATTGTTATCAGAATTTTAACGAATGACTATGGAGTAATTGTATGAGGAGCTCTTTTTCTTCCCTCAAAAGCCATATTATTTTTTAATCTACTAATATATTAAATCCACACAAGACACCTTTCCTCAGATAAAGACTTGTAGTACCCACCAGTCCTTCAAGCTTAAAGCACATCTGTTACAGTCCACTACACAAACATAAAGTATGATCTATTTCAGCATCACATGATAAATTATCTACTGGGAAAAATGCATGCAAACTAAAATGTACTTTACTGTCTTCAGCATAGCATGTGACTCACTAATATTCCTTCAAGATATTCAATCACTATTTCCTATAGTGACAGCATCTTTTACTGGTGTGGCAATTGGTGCAAGCCTCCTTCTTTATATTGCATTTTCTTGTCTATTTTACTTCTACACTTACATAGGAACAATTCGTGCTTCATTATTATACATACCTACTTAACATTTTTAGTAAAAGAAGTGTTAAAAGTACTTACTGTACAAAGAAGGTACACAAGGCTGGCAAGAATGAACAATGAATAAAGAACTCCTTGTTCAACAAGGAAAGCCTAAAATAGAAGACTAGTTTCCAGCTATATAATGAACACCAAAAATCCTAGATATCAAGAAAACAAACCAATTTAAAAATAGAATGCAGATCTAAACAGCAAATTCTTAAAGAGCTAGGAAACACTTAAATACATCTTAAACATGCTTAGATATTAGGAAAATGTTAATCAATATTACTTTGAGATTTCATTTTACACTAGTCAGGATGGCTAAGATCAATAAAACAAGTGATGGTCATACTAGCGAGAATGTGGAGTCAAGGCAATGCCCATAAATTGCTGGTGGGACTGCAATTTTTACCATCACTATGGAAATAAGTGAGGTGGTTTCTCAGGAACATGGAAATCGATCTACTTCAATATCTAGTTATAACAATCTTGGGTATGTATCCAAAGGACATTTTACTGTATCACATAGACACTTGTTCAACAATGTTTATTGCTGCTCTGTTAACAATAGTCAGAAATTTGGAACAACTTAGATGCCCTTTTTCAGACAAATGAATAAAACACACACACACACACACACACACACACACACACACACACACACACACACCTTGCCAGAAAATAAAACTCAGAGTTACTCTTCTGGGCTAAGGCCATCTTTCTAATGTGATTTGATGTCATGCAAGTCACTTGTGCTCTGAAACCTGCTAACCTACTTAATCCTGCTGACCAATCATGCCAGTCAATCATATGTAGTATTCGTAAATTAAAATTCAGTAAGAATAAAACCATTAAAAGCATTCAATAACAACTGTGATTGCTGACTAGCATGCTGGGCAGGATGACAACCTTTCTTTGTCAGCACTAGTCTCATTGCTCAGGCTTCTTCATTTGTCAAGTGAATTCTCATAAGTTATAAAACAAGTAGGTATTTGCAAAATCCTCAGCATATCACTCACCAACAGTCAGAATTTAGACAACTTTCTAACTTAATGCACCATTCCCGTGCACCTTCTATGTCATATGGCAGCTAAAAATGTTAATCTGTAACAACAGGAGAAAAGGCAGAACATATGGGATGAATACAAGCTGGGGTGTCCTTGTGGAGGTTTATTCAAGTTATGCTTTTCTTACTATGGCTGTATTCTCTTCGTCAAATAGGTGGAAATGATTAGGAAGAAAGTGGCAAACTAGAGATTGCAGATAATCTGTTGTTTTCTTGTGATTTTTTTTCCTTTTGCTTCACTAAAATACAAGAAAGTTGGGCCAGAAATATTGCTCATTTGGTAAAGCGATTGTCTTACAACCATGAAGATCTAATTTCAATCCCAAGAGCAAGTGGGAAAAAAAAGTCCAATGCAGTGAGCCACACATTTAAACCTAGCACATGAAAGCAGAGATAAGAGGATCAGTGACTGTTGACCAGTGAAGCTAGCCTCTTTGGCAAATCTCAGGCCATTGAGACTTCCTTCTCAAGCACCAAAGAGTATAGTTTCCTGAGAAGTACATGCAAGATTGATTTCTGATGTCCATGCACAAGCACATCCACATACACTCATGCAAGTGATCTGATATGAGGAAAAGGAAAGGGAGTTCCCTTAGTAGGGAGAGCATGAGTTTCTCCTGCAGAAGGAGGGATGTGGGTAAAAGAATAAAAAGTGTGTCTTCAAAAGCCACAAGGTATCATAATAAATGATAACTATTGAATTAAACAATCCCTATAATATGTGCAACTCCAATTTCACATAGAAACTTTGCTTATGAAACTGACAGATTTCTCTGCAAGAGCCAAAGACTACCTAACAAAAACACCAATATCATACAAGTTTGTTTAGAGACAGTCTAAGATATTTTGAGGCTCTTGTGAAAGGTATTGTTTCCCTGATTTCTTGCTCAGTCCGTTTATGTATATCAAAAACCATCTGTGTATAGACAGACAACTTACTTTGTGTGCTAAATTTGTATCCTATACTTTGCTGATTATGTTTATAGTTTTAGAAGAATCCTGGTTGAATTCTTGGTGTACTTTATATATAAAACAAAATAATCTATGAGTAGACTCTTTGACATCTTCCTGTCCTATTTTGTCTTTCCTTCTCTTCCTGTGGATATTTAGTTCAATTCCCTTATTATTCCAACTGGGAATTCAAGTACTACATTGAATAGGTATATAGGGGAAATTTTTTATTGTAGATGGAGGCTGCTCACTTTTTTCCCAACTGCCCAGACCTAAAATAATCACACAGAAACTGTATTAATCAAAACACTGCTTGTCCTACTACTTAGGCGCATTACTTGCTAATTCTTATATCTTTAATTAACCCATTTCTATTATCTTATGTTTTACCATGAGGCTCGTGGTTTACTGGTAAGGTTCTGTCTGGAGGCCAGCATCTGTCTCCTTTGGCAGCTACATGGTATCTCTCTAACTCCACCTTCTTTCTCTCTATATCTCATACAGCCTGACTCTATATTGCCATGCTATAGGCACAAAACAGCTACTTTGTTAACCAATGGTAAAAACAAACAAACAAACATTTTCACAGAATACAGAGAAGTATCTCACAAAAGAAAAGATATCCCCTTTTCTATCTAAACAAAAAGATGTTTAACTTTAACATAGTAAAATTACATATCAAAACCAGCTATCAAGCAAGAATTATAATTACAATATTTATTCCATTTACATTTGACAAATTAATAAAATACTCTATCATCTATCCTATTTTTGTGAGTCTAAAGTTTTATATATAATCTTTTATAATTATAGCTATCTTTTTTTCAACTCCATCAAAGACCCCAGAAGGATATAATATTACCTAAGTAAATAAGAAGTGCACTGTAATTAACTTTCAAAACTCAGGAATTGACAGAGACATCTTACTGCCTGGGCAGTCAACCAGCGTTCTTCTGTATTATTGGGGAACTCATTTTCAGCCTTCAGGCCATAGTATGAGGGAGACTTTTTATGATGCAAGAAATTTTAATGATTGTTCCACCTATATTGGCAGTTTTTGTTAGTCACTTTCAAAGTAGTTTCTTTATTAACCTATGGTTTTAAAACATTTTCACAGCACACATAACTTTGTCTGATATTAGTAGAAATATTGCGAGTCTATCTCAATTTAAGATGATATTAACTATGAACTTGCAGTAAATTGTTCTTATTTTGTTGAGGCATATCCCTTGTATATTTGCTGTCTCGGGGACTTTTATCATGAAGAGATGTTAGTCATAGCCATAGACCTTTTCTTCTTCTAATGAGGTGGTCATGTACCTGTTCTCTTTTAGTCAGCTTATGTAAGAGATTACATTTGAAGATTTATGTATGTTGACACCATACCTGCATCACTGAGATAAAATAAATGTAATTGTGGTAGACAATGTTTTGATGTGTTGAATTCAGTTTGCAAGTGTATTATTGAGAATTTTTGCATTTATGTTCATTAGGAATATTTGGTCTGTGCATTTTTTTCTTGGTTGTGTCATTGATTTTGTTAGGTGGGTAATATTGGCTTTATAAGAAGAAATAGGATTATATTCCTTCTGTTTCTATTTTGTGGAACAATTCAAGGAGTAACACCTATGCTAGTGAATCAGTAGAATTAATATTGTGTGATGTGGGTTTCCCCTCTGTATGTTGTGAATACCATTGGTTAATAAAGAACTGCTTTGGGCCTATTGCAGAGCTATAGGGGAACAGAGCTAGGCAGGGGGAAACAAACTGAATGCTGGGAGAAAGAAGAGCAAAGTCTGAGAGAAGCCATTTAGCCCCACTGGGGCCAGATCGAACTTTATCTGGTAAGCCATAGCCACATGGAAATACACAGATTACTAGAAATGGGCTAATTTAAAATGTAAGAGATAGCCAATAAGAAGGTAGAGCTAATAGGCCAAGCAGTGTTTTAATTAATATAGTTTCTGTATCTTTATTTTGGGGCTGAGCAGGCAGGAACCAACAAGCAGGCCTTCTTACCACATTATTGGCAATCATGTGGCCAACTAAAATCCACTTAAAACATGAGAGGGCTGAGAAAGAAATTCTAGACACAAAATTACAGAGTTTAACACAGCTTTTTCTTTTTGCTGGTAGCATGCTGCAGCTCCTTTAAGAGAGGTTTTCTTGATTCAGCGGTGGCAGAAAAAAAATGTGGCATTTAAAATGCTGGCTTACTGGTCTGTGCTGCCACCTTGACCTTTGTCTCTCTCAGGAGGGTGAGCATTTAAATGGAGTTTGTGAGCAGCATGGTTTGACTTTCTTGGTAGCAACATGGACCAGCTGTGTGCCTAGAACTGGGGCATTGTGCATGACTCTTGGAGGCAGCTAAAAGCTCAACCACACTGAACAGTGAAGAGCAAGCAGACAATACCATACATACCCTATTAATGCCTCAGCTTAAGATTTTAAGAAGCACTTAGCATTTTTAGAAGTGCTCCTAGACATTAAAGTGTCGCTGCCACCTCGATCTGCATGGATGACAAGACACCGGAGCTCTTCTTGAACGCAGTTTATTCAGGACCTTGAACAATGGCTTCTCTCTTGCTTCTCTCCCCGGGCAGACCTCTCCCAGCCCTTATATAGTGTATGGTCGCCTATCCCGGAGTGCCACGTGGACATCGCCCATAGGCTCAAGCATGCGCAAGCAACACACACGATCATAGCGAGTTATGGCCATAACCATAAAAGGAGTTGTTTGTCACAGAGAGTGCTCGCTTTTGGGCTTACGGAGGGCAGCAGCCAGTGCCATCTTAAAGGCGTGGCTCCACGCAGTTCTCTACATTAAAGAATTACAAGTACACAATAGGACAGATTCAAATAAAAGACCTCTAAATGAGTCACAGTGTTGGATAAATGTACTTAGGCTTGTAAGATAGGAGAAAATGATTATAGAAAGTTACAAAAGAAAGTAAATGGTTTATAAAAATATGAAGAAATATTTAAAGAGACAGAGTACAGAAATATTAAAGAAGTAGAAAAAGTAATATAGTAATAAAAATAAGCCATGTAAAGATTGACTATACACAGAGAGTGTGGATTATGTATATTATTATGTTTTCTTTGGATTTTTTGACTTCAGAGAGAAATTTATTCTGGAGACTGCTAAGCTAAACCAACATATATGTTTCAAAAGTTTCTTGACTTCAAAGCTTGAGTCTATGGATACGTTGCTTTGGAAAAGAGGTTCTTCTTTTCTCTCCGCAGAGGAGAAGAACCTGTGGATTGCTTCCAGACAAATGTGGTTTGATGGACCAAGATCCCCAGAAAGGTTGCCTTGAACACCCCTCAAAAAATTACTACACTGTCTCTATCTCCATCCAACCTTCCTGGACCTGGAGGGAGGGGGGAGGAACTTGAACTTCCCACAGGGCAGGAAACCCTGACTGCTCTTAGGGATGGAGAGGGAGGAGGAGAGGGAGTGGGGAGAATGGGAGGGTGTTGGGAGGAGGGGCAGAAATGGAAACTTTTATAATTTAATAAACTTTGAAAAAAATAAAAAATTGCTACACCCAATAAACAGCAGGAAAAAGTTTTGAGAAGAACTATACCCAAATTCCCAAATATTGTTTATAAATGTTTGCTTGTATTTAAAGGGGAATATGCTATAGAGATTTGCAATGGTATGCTTCTTGCTTTATTGATGCAAATGTGTATTTAAATCCAAATAACTGCAAAGGGTACATAGCTTAGAAAAAGCAAGGTGAAAGGGGGGGATCTTCTAAAGTAGGGTAAATATAATATAGTGTGATAAAGATGACAAAAGGAAGCTATAGTAGTAAGATTAATTAAGGAGAGGAATGAAAGGTCAGAGTAAACAAAAGGAATATGAGGAGAGACAACTAATACTAAAGTACCTTTGAAAATACATATGGAAACCTACTAGTACCTACTACTACAGCTTCTGGGGTTTATATACTATAGTTTCCAAAGATATATATGAAAGTAATTTAAATGCAGTCATCACATAATGGTAAAATGGTACACCAACTAGACATCTTATGCCATCGAGTAAAATTTCCAGTGCCAGGGAGTAGATTACATCTTTTTGAGGCATTGACCAAAAACATGCCATAGACCTTCCCTCCAAAAATGTCACACATTATTTGCAATTATGACAATTATGTTTCATGAAGGTGTTTTTCAATGTCTGCATCATTTTATTTTCTATGCTTTTGTATGATTTAAAGCTTCAAGATTTCCCCATATGGTTGCTAGGTAACAGTTCTTTGGAAAGCAGTAAACAGAAACACTACTAAACTAACCCAGCCCTGAGTTTTGATTACAGAAATCAAACATCTTTTAGGAAAGACATATTAGACAGAAACATAAACAAAGTCAAAACGAAAACAATATTATTCATTTTCTTTCACAGAGTAAAGGCTCATTACAAATGATGACTGAATGGACTGCAATGTAATTTTCTCATGTTTCTAAATGTGAGTGCATTGAGAGTTATGAAACATACATATTCTTTTGGTGAGAACATATAACATACAACAATTCTGTGAATTTTATTTCAATCTTATTGCATTGATCAATAATAATAATTGTGTGTATTCACATATCATAGATTGTGCCAGTTCAACTACTATACTACATTCAAATGCTAAGTGGCTAAAAACTGATTTAAGTAAACCTTTCTGTCATTTAATCTCACAATTTATAAATATAAACATGTTAATTAAATACATTAAAGTCTTCTCAGGTTCAAATTTCCAAAATTTTAAAACAGCTTTGCAATTAATTCATTAATACTTTATTTAAAAGGATATTTTCAATTTTAAAATTGCTCAATTATATTAAAACTGAAGTTTTGTATGCACCATACTAATTAGTCAAAGTATTAAAGGATTAGTTATAACATCTAATGTTAATATTATGTCAAAACTCCTGTCTTCAGAAATGTCATGTCTTATTTTCGAAGAAAAGAATTTCTTTATTATTCTATTGTTAAATGAAATAAAATCCATGAAGCTTCATATTATAATAATCCAAAAGAATATTTTAATTTTATAATAGATAAAGCATATATACATATATATATGCCCATAGATTTTTAAATATCACAAGATTCTATGACATAGTATAGGTTAAAAGTATTCAGATATAAAATCAGATGTTGAGAAGGGCAATATAATTCGATTTATTTGAAACTGACTAAAACTACTGTTTAAAATTACACAGAATTCTAAGTATCTTTCATTCTAACCAATCAAACAGTCAAAGAGATAGCAAAGCTTAGCAGTTTTTCTTCATTTGAAGCATATGACAGGTAAAACTCCTTGTATGATGGGCAATAGCAGCATCTGCTATTAGATGGGAATAATATAAGCATGACCAATAAGTTTTCCAAACACATGCCATGTACTGGATGGTTGAGAGGATTATCATCTAGGTGCCCTTGAAATTAATTTTAATTTTTTCAATAGCAACTGCAACTGGAATAAGGTTGTTTAAGTGTCAGAATCCAAGGTATTTTGAAAGATCTCATGGAGGAGTTTATAACACATAAATAAGTATGTGGCAAATGTTCACAAATAAATATTTGCATAGTCTCAATGATTTTATAGTGGATATTTTTCATGCCCTGATGAACTAAAGAAAACATAGCATTAAATAAATGATATAAACCACAATTCTAAGAACAATTAAGGATACAATAGTAGAAAGGAGAGAAAAAAATGCTGGAGGAGGGTCATCTGTTACTTTTATTGGTTAATAAAGAAACTGCTATGGCTTTTGATAGAACAGCAGCTAAGATAGGCAGAGTAGCCAGAACAAAATGCTGGGAGAAAGAAGCAGAGTCAGGTAGAGAGGCAGAGAGCCAGTCGGCCATGAAGCTGCCAGGTCAGACATGCTAATCTTTCCCAGTAAGCCACAACCTCGTGGTGACATACAGATTATTAGAAATGGGTTGAATCAATATGTGAGAGTTAGCCAATAAGGGGCTGGAGACAATGGGCCAAGCAGTGTTTAAAAGAATACAGTTTCTGTGTAATTATTTCAGGTAAAGTTAGCCGGGTAGGTGGCAGGAAGCAGCCCGCTGTTCCTTATACAAAAAGCAAAAACAAACAAACAAAAAAAAGATAATTATAGTTAAAGGAGTTCTGCTTCAAAATGTTGTCAAATTAGAGTTAAAAGATATCTACTTGCAGAAGAAAACAAGTCCCAGTGCCATTATCAATGACTTCTCAGTCAGCCCCCATGTCAGCCACATTCAGAGAATCCAGTTTGATCACATGCTCATTCAGTCCCAGTCCAGCTGGCCTTGGTGAGCTCTCATTAGATCAGTACCCTTGTATCACTGGGTGAATGCACCCCTCACGATCCTGACTTCCTTGCTCATGTTCTCCCCCCTTCTGCATGTACTGGCTTTTTGGGATCCTAGTCTGTTTGGAAGCTCACCTTCCTAGACCTGGAGGGAGAGGGGAGGAACTTGGACTTCCCACAGGGCAGGAAACCCTGACTGCTCTTAGGACTGAAGAGGGAGGAGGAGAGGGATTAGGGGGAGCAGGAGGGTTTTGGGAGGAGGGGAGGAAGTGGAAATTTTTATAAATAAATAAATAAATAAATAAATAAATAAATAAATAAATAAAAGATATCTACTTGTTCATGAAAGCCAACTAGAAAATCTGAAGATCAAGGAACAAGAAATACTTCACAAACGTTTTGAACCAATGTGATCCATCAGAGTAATGAGCAGAATCCTTTAACTATAAGTGAAACAGAGTTATAAGAAAACAGAGTAAATCAAATTCATACTTAGAATGCATAGTTAAGACATTTCTTTGTATAGCTTCCCATGTTACTAGGAATTAGAAAGTGAGTGAAATATAAGTGGTAACTGCAAGAGCAGCAGATGATTTGATGAAGAAAAGGAGTTCACAATAGGCAGGGCCTTCTTGATATGCCTGAGGAGACGACTCTGATCCAGTGTGAGCGTTGGGAGAAAAGGGAGGTCTAGAGATATGGAATTGTACTTGTGCTACATAGAGAAAAAATTAAAAATAGCATAAGATGTTGTCTGAACAAAGTGACAGATGGTACATGCTTAGGCAAAATATAAGGGAAGCAGGAGGATAGACTATCTGTATTGAGAATGTGTTCAAGTCTATGCATTCAGAGTCTTTGTGATTTAAAAAAAAACTGGGTTGTTTTGGTTTGAAAGTTGGAGAGCATCCCGACATGTGGTAATCACTACAAGGTTGAAGTAAATCCCAGCTAATTTCATAAAAACACATCTATGATTCTCAGACAATGCAAACTGTTCTAGATAATGTTTGAGGAGACTAATGATGAGAATAGAATCTCGGCAGTATACAGTTGCCATAAAAGCTCTGAAGGCCTGACTCCAACATCATGTGTTTGTGTATATGTGTGTGGTGTGTGTGTATGGCATTTATCATAATCAATAATAGTCAGTAAATATCTGTGAAGTGAAACTTGTCTCTGACACACCCTCTACAAAACACTATATCAGGAGCTTTGATGAAGTCAAAAAGTCATTTAGACTATTTCACATAAAATAGCAAGTACAAGATAAAGATGGGATACTGAGTTCAGATCTTATAAGATCTGAAGTGTTGAAATGAGACTGGAAGGGGGACATGGCTATTAGGTCTTTCTTAATGGTACATTTTCTATCATACACATTTTAGTTTAAGTATCAGAAACTAATTTTTAATAGACAGAAATGTAGATTTCTCTGAATAAAATAGTCTATTAAAGTTTAAAAAAATAATATTACTCTAATGATTTCCAAAATATAATTTAAGATTGAAAGCACAACAAATGTTGTTCTGTAGTAGACTTAAAAGAAGTCTGCATTTAGAATCATGACTTTGAGTAATTAAAACAAGATAGTCTTTGGACAACTACACTTAGTCTCAGATGAGATTACTCTTAAGCATGCACAAATAAAGGTATATAGTTTTTTTCTTTCAGTTTATTTATATGATGGATTACATTGATAGATTTGCATATGTTGAACCAGCCCTGCATCTCTGGGATGAAGCCTACTTGATCATAATGGATAATTTTCCTAATGTGTTCTTGGATTCGGTTTGCCAGTATTTTATTGAGAATTTTCGCATCGATGTTCATGAGTGAGATTGGCCTGTAATTCTCTTTCTTGGTTGTGTCTTTGTGTGGTTTTGGTATTAGGGTAACTGTAGCTTCATAAAAGGAGTTTGGCAATGACTCTTCTGTTTCTATATTGTGGAATACATTAAGGAGTATAGGTATTAGCTCTTCCTGGAAGTTCTGGTAGAATTCTGCATTGAAACCAACAGGTCCTGGGCTTTTTTTGGTAGGGAGATTTTTGATAACAGCTTCTAATTCTTCACGACTAACAGGTCTATTTAGATTGTTCACCTGTTCTTGGTTCAACTTTGGTATATGGTACTTATCTAAAAAAAATGTCCATTTCTTTGACATTTTCCAACTTTGTGGCATATAAACTTTCGTAGTAAGATCTAATGATTCTCTGAATATCCTCTGTGTCTGTGGTTATGTCCCCCTTTTCATTTCTGATCCTATTAATTTGCATGTTCTCTCTCTGATGTTTGACTAGTTTGGATAGGGGTTTGTCGATCTTGTTGATTTTCTCCAAGAACCAGCTTTTTGGTTCCTTGATTCTTTGGATTGTTTTCTGTATTTCTATTTTGTTGATATCAGCCCTCAGTTTGATTATTTCCAGTCTTCTACTCCTCCTGGGTGAATCAGCTTCTTTTTTTTTTCTATGCTGGAGAGGATGTGGAGTGAGGGGAACACTCATCCATTGTTGGTGGGAATGCAAACTTGTGCAGCCACTGTGGAAATCAGTGTGGCGGTTTCTCAGGAAACTGGGAGTCAACCTCCCTCAGGACCCAGCAATTCCACTCTTGGGAATATACCTAAGAGATGCCCTATCATACTACAAAAGCATTTGTTCAACTATGTTCATAGCAGCACTATTTGTAATAGCCAGAACATGGAAACAACCTAGGTGCCCTTCAATAGAAGAATGGTTAAAGAAGGTGTGGAACATATACACATTGGAGTTTTACTCAGTGGTAAAAAACAATGACATCTTGAATTTTGCATGCAAGTGGATGGAAATAGAAAACGCTTTACTGAGTGAGGTAACCCAGACCCAAAAAGAGGAATATGGTATGTACAAACTCATATGTGGATTCTAGCCATAGTCTTTGAGTCTATAATTCGTGATTCTAGAGAAGCTAAATAAGAAGGTGAACTTGAAGAAAATCATACAGTTATCCTCCTGGATATTAGAAGTAGACAAGATTGCCAGGCAAACTTGGGTGCACGGGAGGTAGGGGGGGTGGAAGTAAGGGGAGATAGTTAGGGAGAGGGGAGGGGGGAAGATTGGGGATGGCTTGGGGAATGGGAGGGGGGAAGGAGGAAGGATGGTTATGGGATCAGGGAAGTTTATATCTCAACTAAGGAAGCCATTTTAGGGTTTGCAAGAGACTTGATTCTGGAGGGGTTCCTAGGCCCAAAGAGAGGTCCCCAGATTGTTCCCTGGGCAGCAGAGGAGAGGGTGCCTGAACTGGCTTTGGCCCATAACCATGCTGATGAATATTTTGCATGTCACCACAGAACTTTCATCTGGCGAAGGAGGGAGATAGAGACAGAGACACATATTGGAATACTGGACTTAACTCCTTAGATCCAAATGAAAAGCGGAGGGAGGGAAAACGTGAGCAAGGAAGGCAGAACCAGAGGGAACCTTCATCCAACTATGGGTGGAGATAGAGACGGAGACCCACATTGGAGCACTGGACTGAGCCCCCAAAGTCCAAATGAAGAGCAGAAGAAGGGAGAACATGAAAAAGGAAGTCAGGACCGCGAAGGGTGCGTTCACCCACTGATACAAGGGGACTGATCTAATGAGAGCTCACCAAAGCCAGCTGGACTGGGACTGAATGAGCATGTGATCAAATCGGATTCTCTGAATGTGGCTGACATGGGGGCTGACTGGCTGACATGAGGGCTGACTGAGAAGTCATTGACAATGGCACTGGGACTTGTTTCTTCTGCATGTACTGGCTTTTTGAGATCCTCGTCTGTTTGGATGCTCACCTTCCTGGACCTGGAGGGAGGGGGGAGGAACTTGGACTTCCCACAGGGCAGGAAACCTTGACTGCTCTTGGGACTGGTGAGGGAGGAGGAGAGGGAGTGGGGGGAGCGGGAGGGTATTGGGAGGAGGGGAGAACGTGGAAATTCTTATAAATAAATAAATAATTAAAAAAAAACAATGCTTCCTCACTCTCATCAGGTCTCACAATCGATGAATAAATAAATGAAATGGTATATGAATCTGTCCTCACTCTCTCTTTTTATTTTCACAACCACGATTAAATTTCTCAGCATCTTTCACCTGAACAACCGTAATAGAGTCTTAAATAATTGCTCCCAGGGGTGCTTTTTAACCTAGGCACTTCACTCCATATTCCCTGGAGTGAGTTTTTTTTATATCTAGTTTAAATTGTATATGCTTTCCTCTGACTGCTGTTAAGCTCTCATTGCTTTCAGAAAATTTTCCATTCATTAGTAAATGATAATTATTAAGGCACAATTGTAAGTGTCTTTGAAGAATGATAAGACTGTCCAAGACAATCAGTAGTAATTTAATAAAACATCTCATATCTGTCACATCTTGTTTGCTTATCCTGAAATATTAAAGAGTTTTCCTGGGGAAAAAATTATTCAAAGAAAGAACTAGCCACAGAAACTAAAGCATAAAGATGGAGACACAATACAGTTAAAGCTCCAAAAAGATAGTGACTAGAAACAGTTTCCTGACATCTTACCTCACTCATAATTTTAGAATATGCCGTAAACAAAATAAAGTTTCTTCCATGCTCACGTATCAGTCATACTGTGCACATTTATCATTAGTGCAGACAACAGATCTCTTACATGGGGTCCCAGATGCATTTTAAGAAGTAAATAAAGGAGAAAGAAAGACCAAGCAACTACTCTTCACAAAGCATACGAACAAAAGAATTAAGTCAACAACTGAAGATTGCAGTTCAGCCCTGAACAGAATACACTGTAAATTTTCCAAATGTGACAAAATATTTTACTCTGCAAAGAATTATGAGTTTGAGTGTTTGAGAATTATACAAACATTTGAAATTGTAAGAGAGGAATCATAAAAGTGCTATAAGTTAATTAAATTATAAGTGGCCTACAAAAACACTACCTAATAAACCCATTTTGCAATACCAACTTATTCAGGTGTTAAAAAAGTTAGTTAGAGGGATGGCTAATTTATAAAAGCATATATCAAAATTGCAAAGGCCACTAAGATAAAAAGAAAGTGCTATCTTTTTAAAAAAATGAGAAGCAAAAATGATATCCCAGAATATATTTTACTTAAAAAACATATATAATCATAACTTATTGTTTAGACAAAACATGGCATAGTTATGTGATATATGAAATTTATAATCTGTAGAAAACAAACTGAAAGTACATGAATTCTGTGCAATAGTTAACATATCTAAAGTTAAATGTATTTCAATTTAAAGTATTCAACAAAAATTTACAAGAAGAAATGTTCAGAAAATACTGAATTTTAAAATGTAGCATTAAGAGTGTATTGCAAATATTAAAAAACATGAATATGCACTAGATGAATAGTATTATTATTAACCTGTTCATGCATTAAAATTGTTAGTATAGCTCTATGAAGCCGAACAGCCTTTTCTGGAGAATCTTGCTGAAGTATGAATCTGTTGTGTTCATACATGGATTTATGTGTATATGTTTATGTGTGTTTCTATATGGATGCCTGCACATGTGTGCATTTTTAGATATGTGTGTAGGGATGTGTGTCTAATAGGCATGTATCTTACATGTATACATATGAACTTGTAGGTGTCTGTGTCTGTGTGTAGTATGTGTGTCCGTTTATGTGTATTTATGGACAGAAAGATTAAGCAAATAAAACAAATTGCTAAGAATCAGCAAATATAGATGAAATGAAAACTTTCATTACTTAATAACCCATAAAGTGCAAGCTGAATTTTTCAAAACAAAAAAAGATTCTCTAGATAGTACTGAACAAGGCCTTCTGTTAAATAGTCTGTGTTCCATCTAGAAACATCAAGAATTTCAAAGTTCTTATGTTCTATATTTTGAAAGTACAGACATTCAAGGCGTTGTGTTCTTAAGCAGGTTGCAGAAGCAAAGTTTAAGATAATGTCTATGTGGGTGTGACATGGGAAATGAGAAATCACTCTGCTTGAAAATATCACACTTTACCATTTGGAGAAAGTCAAGCCTGCACAACCATATGCTATTTAGAAACAGCTAAGTTAATTTCCAATATTTATATTGCTTGGAGATATTCCACACTCTCTTTTCTGCGTGGGCAAAAGTGAGGTACTGAAAAATCTAAGGGTTCACAAAAAATGCACATAGTGTCTAAGATGAAATATAATCTTCAAAAATTTTAATCAAACAATTTCTCCATAAGAAATAAGAGTTGTATGCATGCATTATTTACAATAATGTCTTTGCAACTGTAGTCATGCTAATAAAAATT